>NC_045541.1:149768627-149921127 GCF_009769535.1 Thamnophis elegans | reverse complement strand
AATAAATTTAAAATATTGAAATAGTAAAATAAGATTCTGGACTCATGTGTGCTCAGTCGAGATGCTGATACTAGATCTGTAGAATGGATGTTCCACTTTGTAGGTTCAGCTTTGGTGGACATTGAGATGCACCAATGCAAATGGTGGATACTTGGACCAGTTTGTTATTGCAGCCATCATCATCTGCTCTCTAAGAAGTCATCTGCGTCCCTTTCAAATGAGTATACCTGGATCTCAGCCCCAAGGTCCAGCCCTAATTACAGTACTTATATTCCCAATAAAAAGGCTCAATCAGCTAGACATCAGGCTAGAACCAGGACACCATGAGTTCTAATCCTGACTTCACCTAATCACTTGTCTCAGCCTTAGTAAATAGACAATGGCCCTCAGAAATCTCACTAAGAAAACGGCAGGAACCTGTCTTAGTCAACACTAGAAGATCTCAAATATACTTTATGATTCCATGAAAATGAGAAAAAAACTTGAAAACAGCTGAACATTAGGCGCCAAACCATGACTGATAATAGGAAGTATATGATTTGAGCAATTCTAGATGAGTTACAGTTTCACTTAGTGACACTTTCAATGAGAGGCTATCCCAATTGTGGCTGGTAACACAGACTACCTATAAAGAAATAGCCAATTTTGCTTGAAATGCATGGAATTTTTTGCAGTGGGATTCTATGATTTTGGAAGGATTCCATGATTTTGGAGTTTGGCAGAGAAAAATAAGGTGGGAACACTCACTGCCTCTGATCTCAAGGATGAGGATATGAAGAGAGGTGGTACTCTGCAGGTTTTGACTGGTTCATCCAAACTGGTAGTGGAAATCGTGGATGGCCCCTCCCACCCACCCAGGTTCTACGGCATCCCATTTAGACACTTTTTTAGGCAAAGCACATGCACAGAAGACAGAGCGTATACATGGATGTGGCAGGTGTGAGCGAAGCAACCACGCATGCACACTCACCTTTGTGAACTGGTAGAGAAGGTAAGTTAATGGATATGAAGAATTATATGACTTCTGGGGCCACTATCTTGCATCCTTTAAAGTTTTCTTAAGTGGAGGGCCTAAGCAAAAATTAATATACTCCATCATCGGCAATGACTTCAACTGGACCAAGTTGCTTAGGGATGTGATGGCGAATTATGCAACATATTACCCAGAGAGAACATGACATATATGTTTGCTGTTATAACAAGATCAGATTATTCATCCATGTAACGACCACCATTCAGTTACTGTGGTGACTGGAGCCGATTAATGTTCCCTATTTGCAGAAAATACTCATTATTTATTGAACAGCAACTGCACAGCTTCCTCATTACTATGGTAAAAAAAAAAATGCCATTCGCGCTCTGAGCAAACAGCATCCAACAAAGCTTTGCTCCTGTGATCATCACAAATCTACAGGTTCCCGCAGAACATTCGTGATGACTCTAACTGATGAGCATGAAATTTAATTTACACTAATCGGTCTGAGGCAAGGGGTGCATGAAATTAACCTGACGCATTAATTTTACATTTTGCAGCACCTATTTGTCACTCCAAATAAGTGAAAATAGGCTCCTCAGCTAGGCTTTTCTCCTAACCCAAAACTATAATGCAAAGTTAACTTACTAAATGCACAGTAAAATGCACAGTACTCAATAACACAAATTTTCACATCAAATAGTTGTATGAATAGTTGGATGATAGTTATCTGTTGCTCCAAAATGAGGCGAAGACCTCTGTGCTAGAAGATTAATGACAGTCATTACAAAAGACAATTTAGACACATGTCCATCCATGGCTGCAGGATTTTGAAGACTATAGTTAACCTCAGCCTTTAAGATCTGTGTGAGTGTACATTGCCAGATGCTGAAGAATAATTGTATGGCAAGTCTGTTCACTTAGGTCTGGTCTATTCTCTTCTTTCATGAAACTGTCCAATCTGTACATTCCTAGAGATCTATATGTTATCATGTCTTGATATGTCACAGGGTACTTTATGTCAGGGGTGTCCAAACCTTTTGCAAGGAGGGCCAGTGTTGGTGAGGTGAAAATGTGTGGGGCCGACCATTCAGCCTGACATTCTTTGAACCATTAACATTAAATGCAAATGAACTATTTTATGAAAGACTAAACAAGTAATTCTGGCAGGTAGAAGAGGCTGCGGGCTGCTCGAAATTTGAAAATGGGCCACAATTGGCCCCCGGGCCAGACTTTGGACATTCCTGCCTTATGTCTTCAAAACTTTAAATGCAATTTAGATCTAGCAATCTCTGACACATATGAAATCTTGTTAGTACTTAAGTCTACTGAATATGTGACATTATAGCCATGTCCCTGATATTTCCTTGAACTAAGTACAGCAGGGGAAACAAAAGTCAGTTTAACTACTTCTTTCAGTGTTCATTTAGAAAAGTCAATGGAATTCATTTCATGATGAAGCTAAGCACTCAAGTTGGAACTAATATATAACTGGCAGGGGAGTAACATTTGGCATCACCTACCATTTCCCCCTGTGTAATTGTTCTATCAATCCGCTTGGGATCTCATCTAGCTTATTCATTACAGTCTTCAGAGGGAGGGATCTTTGCACACTGTGAGTCAAGAGGAGATCGTGTCCCTCATTTAAGACCCGACATATTTTTTTGACTGCTTGCTAATTGTATAGCTACCTGGCCTCGTTCATCTCCAGCAGTCATTAAAATTCAACACCATGCTTCCTGTGCAATGCCATTTCTGCTCTTGGACAGACAGCTGTAGATGATGTTGATGATGATGATGATTGCCAGGACAATTATTAATATTTTAGAGTAACTATAACTGATCACAGACCTTGAGCCTTTGCTGGAACTTTAGTCTCTGTTCTGGTTTTTTAAAATGTATAAATAAAGGAATAAAAAAGGAAAAGAAAAGATGAGTCTTGAAAGGACTTGAGCGTTTCAAAGGATCCTGCAGCCTGACATTAAATATTGATAAAAAATGCAAATTGTTTATTGATTTTCTCCTAGGCAGGGCTGAGATAATGAGAGAAGGGACCTGCGTTAAGGGTAGGTGCTGGAGAGACTTTAAAAAAACATTGCCCCCCCTCCACTTTTTTTATTCATTAAAAAGCATCGTTGATAGATCGAGTTAATGAGGTCTTCTGGTTCACTTGACGTTTCAGGCCTTCCTCCTGGTTTGAAGAGAAAGGAGATCAATGCACCTTTATTGTACATGGCTCCCAACAAGCATTCCACTTTAAAACATGCTAGAAAAATTTGCTGTGCTGTAGTGGTATATTTTCGGCTCTGGTGAAGGCAGCTTGATAATAATATACATCCATCCTCGCACCTCAAAAGGGATTTTTTAAATTAAAAAAGTGATACTTCTGCTTTCCACAAATATATGCTTTTCAGTTTGAATTTGATAATGCCAATGTTGGTGGGTGTTTGTTTTCTCATTGTGATATCATCGGTGATACATGCCTTCCATCCCCAAAACACTTTATCCCACACTTTATCCCACACTGGGATAAAGTTTTGTGTCTGTATATGTGCATGTGAAAATAATGATAGATACCATTTCCCTGAAAATAAGCCCTAGCATGTTTTTACGTGTGTGCTAATATAACCCCCCAAAAAATAAGCCCTACTTAAAAGCCTGCACAGCTACCCGCCTGCCCATTCCATCTGGTTCCTTGCAGTGCCATGACAGTGAAGCAGGTTGGTGGTGGAGCTGCCTCATGTGCACCACACTGGCTTACCTCAAGGTTCCTGCAGCCAGGCCATCCATTTCCCAACAACTGCCTTGCAGCAGCAGCACCTACAACCATGTTCAGCAGGAGCTTACATGGCCGCCAGCCCACTTCTGCTTGCTCATGGCCACAATGGAGCGGGAGGCTGAGCGGTGTGCTGGTGCCACAGCTGCAAGGCAAGGCAATTGTCGGGGCATGGATGGCCTGGCTGCAGGAGCCTTGAGGTAAGCCAATGTGACGCACATGAGGCAGATCAATGCCCCCGCCTCATGGCAGTGGCAGCACTATTGTGCTGCATGGCCTCCTGCCCCACTGTGAGCAAGCAGAAGAAGTGGGCTTCCTGTACATGGGGAAAAAATAAGACACCCCCTGAAAATAAGCTCTAGTTCTTATTTTGGGGGCCCAAAGAAAATAGATAGATAGATAGATAGATAGATAGATAGATAGATAGATAGATAGATAGATAGATAGATAGATAGACAGACAGACAGACAGACAGACAGACAGACAGACAGACAGACAGACAGACGGGTGGATGGGTAAATGTATGTATGTATGTATGTATGTACGTACGTACGTACGTACAGACAGACAGACAGACTGACTGACTGACTGACTGACTGACTGACTGACTGACTTAATCACACAAAACATAGAAGAAATGCTAAGGTGGCACAAACATACACAGGACAACTCATTGTTATCTTTATTTTTTATTTGGCTTACAAAATAAAATTAAAACAAAGAAAAACACAGACAAAACAAAACAATATGGCCCAGATTAAAAACAACTATTAAAATAAAGCATGACAGCAACCCCTCCCCCCCCACACACAATACATTAACCCAAGTCTGGGACCAAGGCCAGGTCTTCATCTGTCATCAGTGTGTACACCCTGATAGCCTAGAGATTAATTCCACCCTCCTCCTGTCAAAAGAGGCATAAATACAAATTATTTTTTCTGATGCTCTTATTTGTTGGAAAATATTCTGAATGAAAGATCCCATAACCTGGGGAGAGTTAACAAGGTGTATCTTTAGTACATTTTTGTAAAAAGAAAAGAATGATCTAAAATGATCTGGAAGGGGAAGAAAGGCACTGGATAAAAAGAAGAGCATGCCGCAGCCGCCCATCAGCTGTTCACCTTCGCGGATGCCTTGTAGCCCAGGACTTTACATTTCGGACTTTGCCAATGGCCTGGGGGCCACGTGGCCCGATGCTGGCTTTTGGGGCCCTGATGCTTGCTGGCCAGCACGCGTGGCAGGCCAGCTAGGGGCGTGGCCCCAGGCCATAAAACGCGCTGGGATGCAATAGCTCCAAAGCGCTGACTATGCACGGACCTGTGCATTGTGCTCAATGTGTACTTGGTCTCCGGCCTATGAAGGAGAAGTGAAGCCTGGATTCCTGAACTCCTGTGTCTCCTGTGCATTTCTTTGACTTCTCCCTGGTCCACGCCTGGACCCTTTGACACAGAATATATTTCTGTATAGTGCTAATATCCATATAATTAATTATAAATAGTGAAGTAAGGTTATATCACTTCTGTTTCAGAAAAGTTGTGGGATCTGCATTTTGTATATACATTCCATCTTTATCTTCAGACAAGAGCAGATTTTCCCATTTTAGGATTAAGATGTCATACCATTTTAATACTTTCACTTGCTTGCTGTATATTTTTCCTTTTAGTACTCAAGCTGCCTCTACATATTTCATCCTGGTCTCCTCAAACCAAAATAGCTGACTTTCCACCCTGAGGAGGACACAATTAATGGCTTACTCAGTGCATAATTAATACCCCACAATTCAGCATTTGTGACATATTAACAAATTCTAAACATGCTTCTTTGTGTTACCATGATTGACACCTGACAGCTTTTTGCTATGTGTCTTCTTGATTGATTTTAATAAGGTTTCTTATAATATTTTTCTTTCTTAGGTACTTCCTGTTGGAACTGGATCTAGCGGCTAACTCTAGGCATAGGGTCCTCTGCTTGGAAATTCTAATCCCAATCATTGCTTTGTTTCTCTACGGTATGTCATCCCTCCAAAACTTAGCTGAAATCAGATTTTAATTCCAAATCAAATTGCTGATGTGTCCAAAAGTAGAAAATCCAATGTGGTCAGGATGCAAACCGTCGCCCCAGCTCAGCTCCACCATGCATGCGCATAAGCCTCCCACTGGCCAGCTGGTTTTCTGCTGTGCATGTGCAGGAGTGGGGGAAGGGAGGGGGGTCACGCACGTATGCCTAGGGGCGGGGTGAGCATGGAGTGGTGGCACTTCCCCCTGCACTCCATTTTTGGTCCCGGGAGACTTCAGGGAGGTCTGCTAGACCCAAAACAGGTTGCAGGGGGTCACACGCACATGCGTGGGGGGGGGGGTGAGGGAGCACATGGGGGTTTGCACATGCATTGCATTATGGGTGTGGGCACGTGTATGTTTGGTACCCCAGGACAAAAAGGTCAGCCATCACTGTTTTAGGCTATAAAACTGAGAAGTATATTTCTTGTTCATTAGCCATAAGATTATGGAGCTCAAAAAGAGGGTACTTCTTAATTTATCTGTAGATCAAATGTAGTTCAAATGCTTTATTTTATTTTCAATTATACAACTGTTCTTTCTTATTTCTGAATTTTCAATACACACTTTTCCTTGAATTTTCCATTTCATTTCTTCCATTTTGGCATCAAGAGGATTTCTTTGTATATTCTTAGAATTTTAGAAACTAGTAATTCGTTTCTATTAAATATATCAGGACAGCAAGTAACATAATGCTACTGCTAGCAATAGTACTTAAGTGAAATAATAGAATAGAATAGGGTAGGGTAGGGTAGAGCAGTGTAGGATAACAGAGTTGGAAGGGACCTTGGAGGTCTTCAAGTCCAACCCTTGTCTAGGCAGGAAACCCTACACTGCACAGACAAATGGTTATCCAACATCTTCTTTAAAACTTCCAGTGTTGGAGCATTCACAACTTCTGGAGGCAAGTTGTTCCACTGATTAATTGTTCTAACTATCGGGAAATTTCTCCTCAGTTCTAAGTTGCTTCTCTCCTTGATTAGTTTCCACCCATTGATTCTTGTTCTACCCTCAGGTGCTTTGGAGCAATGTTCCCTCTAAGCTGTGCAGCTGCATAGCCGCGCACATAACAAGAAAACACCGCACAGAAGTTTCAAACTGCCCCACAATGTTTTTAATGTCTTAAAATATGACAGAAAATATCCCCCCTCCCTCCTCTCTTCTCTCTCTGCACTGAATTCTCTCCTCCATCTGGTGATTGGTGAAATCAAGGAAGACTCTGCCTGGAGACTGATGACGCTGCAGAAGGAGAATTCCCATTGGTCCTCTGGAGCTTCATCGATTCCTGGGAAAACGCGATTCACTGGTTGTAGCCTGCATTTCTCTGCACATCCGGGGTTTCTCAAGCATTGTGTCATCTGAAGCCCCGTTCTGGGCTCGGCAGTCTTTCTGTGATCCCTTCGTTTTGCGGAGAGAGGGAAGCAGCATGGAGTTGGACTACCTGAGCCAAAGGGGTCCACGGGATCTTGAGACTTGATTTTTGAGCAGTACCAATCCATTCCACTCTTTCTTTTCACTTTCTGTCCTTCTTCTATCTTCCTTTCCTTTTCCTTTCCTTTTCCTTTCCTTTTCCTTTCCTTTTCCTTTCCTTTTCCTTTCCTTTTCCTTTTCTTTTTCTTTCCTTTTCTTTTCCTTTCCTTTTCCTTTTCTTTTCCTTTTCTTTTTCCTTTCCTTTCTCTTTTCCTTTCTCCTTTCTTTTCCTTTCCTTCTTTTCCTTTTCCTTTTCTTTTTCATTTCCTTTCTCTTTTCCCTTCCCTTCCCCTTCCCTCCCTTCTTCAACCTTTCAGGTCTTCTTTCCCATTTCCTTTCCTTTTTTCCTTTCCTTTTTCCTTTCCTTTTTCCTTTCTTTTTTCCTTTCCTTTTTCCTTTCCTTTTTCCTTTCCTTTTTCCTTTCCTTTTTCCTTTCCTTTTTCCTTTCCTTTTTCCTTTCCTTTTCTTCTTTCCCATTTCCTTTCCTTTCCCTCCTCTTTCCTTCCCTTCCTTCCTTCCTTCCTGGGGGTCTGAGGGAGAAAGAGGGGACCCTTGCCCCATTCCCCAACATCTGCTCTGATGGCAATTATGGCTAAAAAAAGTTCAGGTGCTCAGGCATGAAACTGTGCTCCTCAAACACTATACTTTTCTGCACACACTGAAAAAAATTAGAGGAAACATTGCTTTGGATAATAGTTGGACTCCCTCTTCTTTGTGGCAATCCCTGAAATATTGGAACACTGCTATCATGTCTCCCCTAGTCCTTCTTTTCATTAAACTAGACATACCCAGTTCCTGCAACCGTTCCTTATATGTTTTAGCCTCCAGTCCCCTAATCATTTTTGTTGCTCTTCTCTGCACTCTTTTTAGAGTCTCCACATCTTTTTTATAACATGGCGACCAAAACTGAATGCAGTATTCCATGTGTGGCCTTAACAAGGCATTATAAAGTGGTATTAACACTTCATGTGATATTGATTCTATCCCTCTGTTTATGTAGCCTAGAACTGTGTTGGCTTTTTGGCAGCAGCTGCACAGTGCTGGCTCATATTTAAATGGTTGTCCACTAAGACTCCAAGATCCCTTTCACAATTACTACCATTTAGTACTTCTCTCCCTATCTCCTTCAATCCATAGAACAAGAGTGATAATGATGATCCACTATATAACAATAAAGGCAAGAGACAGGAAAGGGCTCATGGAACCACTATCTTACTGAACTGATCAAAGAAATATTGATAAATGCAGATGCAAAACATTAATGCAGATAAAGAGTATTGATAAATCCAAACGAACTATATTTACATTCAAATCTCACAATGAAGAAACATGTGGCCAGCTGATATATTCTCTGTCTTTGGAAATCTCTTCCCACCTCCAGGGTGTGTTATTTAGTCCCCACTCTGCTAGCTGTTCATAGCTATTTTATTTCAACATGCCTTTGATCCTACTTCTCTGAAAACTGGGGCCAAATATGGAGAGAGAGAGAGAGAGAGAGAGAGAGAGAGAGAGAGAGAGAGAGAGAGAGAGAGAGAGAGAGAGAGAGATGATACATAGATATAATGTTTTTCATTCTGGTTTTGTACTTGCATGCTACACAGTATTCTTCAAAATAGAAATATTGTTAGTTAATAAAATAGTAAATGTTAACCACTGTGGGGCAAGTGTGAGGCTTCTGTTCCTTCTTATAGCTCTTTCTGTTTAAATTAGTCTGAGTTATATGGACATGCTTCTACTACCCTGTATAACAGAGACTTTCCTTATAATGCTGCCCTTTTCACCTTGCTGTTGCTGGCTGCTATTTTGGAATAAGTAGATACTGTGAGAAGGAGAATTGACTAGTTTACATCTGGCCCTCTGACTCTGACAGATCTCTATGAACTGAGTTCAATTCTAGTCAAATCCTCCCTTCAATTTGGATTATAAATTCAATGCAATGGTTGGAATAGAATTGATTTGATTAAAAAATTCATGCCTGCGTGCGTGAAAAAGGTCCAAATCAGTCAATTTGGGGACATTTAATTCAATGCAATGATTTATGTTGTTGCTTTGATGTAAGAGTTCAAATCTTTGAACCAAAGCTTCACAGGGTCTTACCTTCTGGAAATAAATATGAAGAGAGAATTGACAGAGGAATATATAAAGGAACCATGGCAACCATGACAAAGAATAGAGTGAATAGAAGAAGGCAGTTGACTGGAAACATCTTGTCTGGAGACTCATCAAAACCTGCACCTTGGAATTAGGTTCTACTACCAAACTAGAACTGAATCAGCTAAAACTGAAAGACAGAACAGACATTCCCCCTCCTGCAGACTTTACAATGAAGCCATGGCTTGAATTATTCACTCCATCCATATATTTTTTCAAATTGCACACTCCCTTAGCTGTCCTCGGGAAAAAAATAATATACGGTACTTGTCAAATAAAAGTATGATTATCATGATGTTGCCTCATAAAAGGAAGCCATTTCTGCTTCCCTGGTCCCCACTCTAACAATATTTCAATTCCTCAACTACAAGAGAGTTCAGATACAATAGAGAAATCAACTAAGAAAACTTCTTTCTCTTTTCTCCGGAGGGATTAATTATGCATTTATGCAAGGACACATAGCAGAACTCTCTTTTTTAAATGTCAATTCCCTCCAACCCCCCATTTTTAATTTTCTTATAGTGTTTTTGGGCCTATGATGTTTTGACTGTATGCACTTAGCCTTGGAATGGTATTTATTATAACAAAATATGAATCTACTGGTTATGTTTGATATAAGAAGTCCATTCAGTACTAATCAATATTGCAGGGCAAGACCTAATGTCTATCCCTGCCCTAAAGGCCAAAGCCTAGATCCATGATGGTGAACCTATGGCATGCATGCCACAGAGCCATATCTGCCGGCATGTGAGCTGTCAGCTCCGGTGCACATGAGCGTGCAGGCCAGCTGATTTTCAGCCTTCCGGAAGACCAGGGGAGGCCATTTTCAACCCCCCCTCCTCCAGGTTCAAGAAGCTTTCCTGGAACCTGAGGAGGGCGAAAACAGGCTCCCCCCAGAGGAAATACCAAGCTCAGCTTGAAGGTGAGCAGTGTGTTGCGTACGGAGGGAACATGGAATGTGTGTGCGCACATGTGCATGTGGGGGCGCAGTTTGCATTATGGGTGCTGGCACATACATCCACTATTGGCATGCTCTCTCTCACATGTTTGGCACCCAGCTACAGAAAGATTAGCTATCACTGGCCTAGATTATATTAGAGCAGTGTTTCTTAACCTTGGCCAGCTGGCTGGATAATGCTGGCAACTGAAGTCCACACATCTGAAATTTGCCAAAGGTTGAGAAAAATTACCTTAGAGCATGTGACATTCTAGGTTGATACTAAGATACTAATTCTTTAAACTGGTCAAATAATTAAATATCACATTTTTGATGGATTTTTAATTTGTCTGTAAGACAGCAATCAGTATGGGAAAGCCTGATAACTTCAAATAGTTGGAGGTTGTGTTGTTGTTTTATTATTGTTTGCTGTACTATTACTCCTTTATTTGGAATGGCATCTCTGGGGCACTAACTAAAGCTCTTGAAAATCTCCAAAACCTTAATAGCAATAGCCATAGCAATAGAAGTTAGACTTATATACCGCTTCATAGGGTTTCAGCCCTCTCTAAGCGGTTTTACAGAGTCAGCATATTGCTCCCAACAACAATCCGGGTCCTCATTTTACCCACCTCGGAAGGATGGAAGGCTGAGTCAACCCTGAGCCGGTGAGATTTGAACAGCCGAACTGCAGAACTGCAGTCAGCTGAAATAGCCTGCAGTGCTGCATTTAACCACTGCGCCACCTCGGCTCTCAATAAGGATAGCCCTTATTCCCAAACTGCTAAGATAATGGGAAAAAAAATTAAATATCACATTTCTGATGGATTTTAATTGTTTAATTTATTTAATTAAATGTAAACATCAATGAAATTATGTAAGATGTAGATTTAGAAGTACTCCGCCCCCCTTTTTTTATTTTGCTCAATGTATCACATCTTTTTGGAGTGCAAGATGGGCCACTGTCATATTTAGCAACGTGGCTACTAATGGCAGCTCATTTGGACAGCTTATTGTCCAATTTTTGCAATCTGCTTCTTCATTTCTGGATGGTAATTATAATTCAAATTACAGCTACTTAAATAAAGTCTTCCAAAACCAGAATTAAAAGTGACAATAGTGGGCTAGTATTATACTTATATGTAGTCAAGCATATGAATATAAACAATAAAGTAAGCATAAATCTTAAATACAATTTTCAAATCAACCACATTATCAATGTTGAAAACCATTGGGATAATGGTAGGAGATGGATCATGATCCTATAGCAAAATTCAAATGCCACATAATCTTGGACTTATTGCTCTTCCAGCCTCATAGATCTTTTAGAGTTGTTGTGATAATAAACAAAGGGGAAACCACACAAGTAGTGTCAGTTCCTTAAGAAAAGGTCTGGATATTTTTTTTTTAAAGCAACAGGATTCAGAATGCAAGACTCATCAGCTGAAATGTGAAGTGTCAGTTCACGTACACATAGTATTCTAGCTAGCATCAACAGGAATAATGTCATTATTTCAATGAGGCTTTCCTGCCCTGTAAGTCTTTAGTACTACAGTCTTAAAATGTTAGCTCATGTTCTATTTTAAAACAAATGTTTTATTCCAAGACAACAGAAAACCGGTTTTGTAGCCTTGGGGAGTGCAAGAACAGCAGCAATAGAACTCATATAAACAATGGAATATAGACATGAAAATGAAATTAGATAAATACAATTCTGAATCAAGAAAAGATGTGATTATGTGAGAACATGATTCTTTGGATATTGGGATGTGGCTGGTTTCTTTTAAAACAGAAAAAAGCAGAAAAAGCCAATTATTTCTATATTCCATAAAAGAGGACAAATAGCTCCTGCCACTGTGGAGAGCAATCAGTCATTGATGAGATTGACCATTGATTGCCTTTAGTTAGATAATTGAAAACAGACCCCCTCCTCTAAAGGAGAATGGTTTTGAATGCACCTTAGCCTGACATGAGGAATTGATCCCATATGATTTTTCACTGTATTTGTGCGAGACAATAGAAGGACCTGAACATCAGACTCAATTCTCATACTTGGGGAAAAATATGATGTAAGAATTTTATATGCACTATAAAAAAAAAAGGTGATTTTCTTCAAATTTCACAGGCTAAGCATATGTAAAAGAAAATACAAGTGGGGGATGCACCACTTCTCTCTTATGTGTCCAGATAAGAGCATTTTAATACTAGTAATGATCAAATACTATGTGGGAAAATTGTTTCATGAGTCCAATGGAAATAAACTTGCATTTCAGGGACATTTGCACATATGAAGAGACAGACATTGCGATCTCCGGAACTTAAAATATATTATCCACTTAGATTTTGTTAGCCTCTACTAACATCATCAGAGTGTAAAAACTACAATTGAAGAGATATTTGCCATTTAGGATAGTTCGTCATACATACATACATACATACATACATACATACATACATACATACATTCATTCATTCATTCATTCATTCATTCATTCATTCATTCATTCAAGATAGTGTCCATGACTATTTAATTCATTAAAAAATATATCATAAAGGCTTTGATAGCTATAGGTACCAACTTGACTTTTTGACATCTCTGAGAATGCCCCTGATATCAGTTCATACTTTTCAAACTTTGGCTCAGAGTATCATTCTAGACCAGTGTTTCGCAACCTTGGAAACTTGAAAATGTATGGACTTCAGCTCTCAGAATTCACCAGCATGCTGGCTAGGAAATTCTTGGAGTTGAAGTCCAAACATAAAGTTCTAGATGTTGAAAACCAGAATTCTATTTTGGATATAAGGACTGCAAAATAAATCTGACATGGATTTCAACTACCCACAGTTTAGTAAGTAAATATTTATATTAGTGTTCATTCTTGTGAGGAGCAAAAAGACAATATTTGGCAAAAAAAAGTTTGATTAATAAACAAAAACAAGTAAACCTTTTTTATGGAATGAATGAATATTAATAAATGGGTCCATTAGCATTGTTCGCTGTTCAAAATTAATAAAGAACATGGATGTTAGAGAAATCAAATCTAGTTATTTATTCTATTTATGCCAAGCTACATTTAGAAACAATGTTAAAGTAAATTGCATATAAAGTTCTATATATTTAGAGACGTTATAAATGTCTGCAAATGCTGGTCCACATTTTAAGACAATTGTAGGAAAATGGCTTGGGTTAATTCCAATAATTGCTTTACTTCAGCTGACATTTGTATTAGGTCTATTTGACTTATTATGTCTATTTTAGTTAGCTGATTTTTGAAATTTGCTTACAATATTTATAGAATAGAACACAAAGGATCAAATCCTCAACTTACAACTCAACGCACACAGCATGAAAAATATGATAACATTATGATGCAACATATTGTTGTTCTGAGCTATTGTGACAGCTGTTTGGAATAAAAGGTAAGCTTACCATTTACAAATCAATTAAAAGAAAAATAAACAAAACAGGCATGCAATGTTACCAAGCCAACAGAAGCCAGCAAGTGCCTGCAAATAAATAAATAGGAATCCAAGCAACATTGTTTGTCTGATTCTAATGCAGGTAATGTAACCCTGAGCTCAGTGATCCAAGAGCAAATTTCCCAGCAGGCTGCCCTTGACAAGCAGGTGTCAGTCAATCATGCACATTTTTTGCCTCCCCAAGAGGACAGATGGTCCCAGCCTACTTAGCAATTCCAGCCTCTGTTGTCAGTCCCCACCCCAACTCTGCAACACAGTGCTATAATAAAGATGCTCTGAGATTTGTGTTAATCTGCAGTCTTTGGGGTAAACTGTAAACAAAGTGTGCAGAGTTATTGTTTCTCATTATAAGACTGCCCTCTTATCTTTTGATTCGCCTATGGCATATAGATATCTTTAATAGCCTAGACAGCCAGGCTCAGCTTCTGTGCAGATTACTTCCCATCATTTTGAAGTACCAACGAAATTACTTTGTCTGAAGAGGCTTGACCTAATCTGTGTGAGGCTTTGGGAAGAAAGTGAAGCACCCTTATTTCTCCTGACAAGATGAGCAACATCTTAACAATGTTCCTGTTGTTAGATTTTAAGCAAACGTATATTTTGTCCTCATTTGTACCTGTTCACATTTTCCTACACCTATATTCCCCTTTTTCTGTGAAAGGACAGTGTTCTTCTCTCTCTTTCCTAGATTCCAAAAGTAGGGTAGCAAAGTGGAAAGTGTGCGTGCATTTGAAGGTCATGTTAGGTTCACAATTCTATTTCACTATGGTGTGAATCCTTGCTTGTCCCATTCTCTGTACAAAAAACTCACAAGATTATGTGGGGTGTTTAGAGTATCTGAAATGTTCTTGGGTGTGTTCTTAAATCAATTTTTAAAAAGAATTTTCATCTAAACTTTAAATACAACATACCTTTCATAGCTTTGGGGCAATGATACACATACTTGAACTCAAAACAACAACAAAAATTCTGTATGCTTCCATCCAAACTTGGAAGAGGGCACAGAAATCTGGATTTTGGCTGTGTCTTGGGAGCTGTAAACCTCTAGGCTGTTTCCTGTGTTTGATGAAACTTCCATGTATTTGATAAAACATCAGGGAAGGAAGATCATGTGCATTTGGGATAATTCCTTCTTTCAATCTGTGGATATGGCTATGAGATAAAGATGTGCTTTTAGAAGCAAGGCCAAGGGACACTTTGACTCACCATCCACAGATACAGGGAGGAGAATACTTCAAACTTTATATGTGAAGTTCATATTTTTTAGCTGATTTTCTTTTCCAGATAAAATTACCCAGAGATACCCGGAGAGGGATGGAGCCCATTAAATGGCTTATGTGATCTGCTGCCACTGGGGAGGGTGAGAGGGTGGTGGGGATGATACCATCACACTTGGGCTAGTAGATAATGGTGCCACCATTGTCCAACATTTGGCCCTGTCTTCACATTATACCTATTTCCTTTTTATGAAGCTCTCTTATGGTTGCTAATGGAAAGAATAGTCTCTGGATTAGGTTCTTTTCACAAGGAATTTCTTTGGATAGGATTCTGTATTCAGCAGTAAGTAGCCATCCAGGTAGCCAGGTAGAGACCTGAGCTTGAGGATTTTGATATTGTTGGTAAATGCAGAGAAATGGCAAAAATCAGAAGATGCTGCAGAAAAAAAGAAATAGTAGCAATCTCCACTGTAAAGTATCAACATCCTTATTCCATTTTTTTCTTTTGGGTCATAAGTACATTGTGAATCCCTAGTACAGGTATTCTGTGTGAGCAGGGGGTTGGACCAGATGACCTCCAAGGTCCCCTCCAACTCTGTTACAATTTATGTATTTACTGTGGGAAAGAAAAGATACTGAATCCTACCACAGGCAGAGAATTCTATGCATCTGCGGGACAACAAAACCATGGATGCTCTCACAACATTGCCTGCAACCAGTATCATTCTGAAAGCTGAAACTGATGAAAGGTTTTTTTTTCCATACTTCTGCCCTGGCAGGAGTGTGCATTCATCCTTAAGTCACCTACCCTTGGAGTCTGGATTGGAGAGTCAGACTCCATGGCTTGCTCCCTGCCCCCAGCATTCAATTATAAAAATAGTGAGCTCTGAAAGCAGTTTGCAAAATGCAGCTGGAGAAAACAATCCCAAGAAAAAGAGGGCTTGGGAGCAGCTTGCAAACCCTTCATGTATGGTTGGACTCAGAAGCAAGCCTTCTGCACCTTAACATTCCTGCCTATACACTGGAGGCTGAAATGGTGAAAACAAGGAATATTTTCTATTTGTGTAGGCTCCCACACAGAGGTGGGTTCCTACCGGTTCCTACCAGTTCGGGTGAGTAGTAGTAACTCGGTCGGACACGTGCCTGAACCGGTTCGATTCTTGGGGCTGCCATCTTGAATTTCTGTTCTGCACATGCACAGAACAATCTTCATTGAAAAATGTAATTCTCCTCCCCCTTTTTTAATGTTGTGTGCATGTGCAGACCTTTTAAAGTGTAAATGCGCAAACACACATGCAAAAATTTTCGGGCGCTCGGTAGTAATGCCAGCAGGAACCCACCCCTGCTCCTGCACCAGTGGTGTATTAACCATTAAGCAGATTAAGCATGTGCTTAGGGCACCAGGCCCAACGGGGCACCACAATGTTGAGAAAGAAAAAAACCCAATGAAGATTTGAGCAGTATATACAAAGGAGGGGAGCACCAAGATTTGTCAGTGCTTAGGGCACCAGTGAGCCTTAATCCACCACTATTCCACACAACTTACATTTTGTAACAGCAGGATTCTAAGTTGTTCAGAGACTCAATGTATGGGATACAATAATACATGGAAAGGACAAAACCAAGAGGTTCATCATTTAAAAAAAAACATGAATCAAATGGCAGGGGACTCCACCCAAGTCACAAGAGTGAGATTGGAGACTCTATTACTTAATCAACCCACCAACTAACCAATACCTTAATAGGTTTGATAGGTATTTTGGGTCCTGAAATGCTTGTTTGTTCAAAACAGCAATATCTTACATCTTAAACTGTCTTAAATTATATGAAGACATCTAAGAACATTATTAACATTGCTCAGAGCTATATGTGGACATTGGAACTTGTGCAGATAGAAGTTTCTAAATTCAGTTGAATGGCTACTGAAACGCTAAAATCTTTGTTCAGATGCAGACAGAATAGCAGGATTCTTCCTCCAGATGCCTAGCATTGTTAATGCATATAATGGGTACCTCATGAATTTATGTGGCATGGTTATTAGAAATGCCTTTTGGTTTTTCTTCAAAAACTTTATGAAAAAATGTTGTTCCCACCTCCATTCTCAATGGTAATATTATCTTATAACTAGATAATCCATATATGACAAAGTTTTAGTATAAGCATCAAAAATTGGCTGCTCATCATCAATAATGTCCAAGAACGTTGTGTGTTGATGGCCATTTCAGATTGATAATAGTATATAATAATCAATATGTAACACACATTTCATGTTTTATGTATTTTGTTGCAGGTCAGCTAGTATCAATCCCTCTTGGAAAGTATACTGAGAATTCTCTTCCTTTGGCTTCAGATCATCATTAGCAGAGGGAGAAGCAGACTGACAGGTCAGGCTTGTTATAAGAAACAGTGTAGAATCTTTGGAGTCCTTGGTGCTCTCTGAATTTGGCTTACAGCCATTTCATTATTTGACCAGGTAATATCTTCAGTGGTAAAAGGGAGTGGGCTTTGCTCTCTGTTTTTATATAGTAGCTTGGCTTATCAGAGATGGTAGAGTGTTGTGTACTCCTTGGTAGTCCCTTAATTAGGCTATTGTTTATTACTTGATAGTTTGTCCGTGTCTTGCTTTTTGCTTTCTATTCTACCTGTTCTCTTTCTTACAATCTTTCTGCTGGAGTTCTACATCTTCCTCAAGGATGGAAGAATGGTTCTGAAGTTGCTCTAGATTCTACTAAATAAAACAAAATAACTTAAATCATTGCTTTTAATGTTATATAATAAATAAGTCATATTGCAAAGTAAAGCATGTTGTATCAGCTGTATCAGTTACCAATGCAAATGTCTAATGCAATTACTGTGTCTTTTCTGTTATAAGCTTATTATCAGCTTGGGATGCAATTGCGAAATTAATTTGAAATTGATATATTATGATACTTTATTATTTATTTTATAATAAAATCATTAAATATTGTAATAATAATATCTATCCATTTGAGTAATTAGATTTGCCTTTATTCTGTTCATAATATATTTTAAGTTCCTTGTTACAATATTATTTGACTGTTACAATATCATTCTCTCTCTCACTCTCTCTCTCTCTCTCTCTCTGTCTCTCTTTCTCTCTCTCTCTCTCTCTCACACACACACACATTATTCTACTGTACTCTTCTCTACTCTGCTCTACTCTTAGTCTTTATTTCTCCTTGAAACCAACCCTTTCACAACAACTACAGCAATACTGTTCTGACAGAGTCCTGACTCCCTTTAAAAAGATGATTCCTAATATTAGGTACTGTAATTATATTCCTAACTCCATCAACTCTTTACAAAAGATTTTCCATCTTCTTTCTGAGCAGATTCTAAGAAAAGTAAAACTGCCAAGACTGACTTGTTTTAGAAGCATGTCCAAATCTTTACCTTTTCCCCAGAATATTCTGTTATAAATAATATATTTTATGTCTCATTTTAAGAAGGGAAATCAATATGATATTCTTTCCCAAACCAAGGAGTCAAATGTTAAATATTGTATAACTTTTCCAAGGGACTTGCAAATTTATGTTCTTTTGGTTTAATTCCATGGATTGGCCATTCTCTTCAACAATATGAAAGGCATATTATGAATTCAAACAGAAAAAAAAATCAAAAAAGGTAGCTAGCATGTCATCTGCTAATCTTTTATACCCCTATTGGTTGTTTTCTGAGCTACAATCCCCATTGATAGGTTCTCCTGGCAGAGTGTGGGGTAGGGGGATAGGAAGGACAGATAGCATCCAACAATATTTTATTTCTCACTCAGTGTAGAACTGAACTGGCATCAAGTAATTTATTATCTAACATGCTTTTAAAATGTTGGCTGCTGTATTCTTATCATTAGTTAGGATTAAAGCATGTTGCAGGGTGTGATAAAAAGATTAAAGTTGGCATCCATGATAGTGTGACTGAGGTGCCACCTGGTTTTTAGGTCATCACACACTATGCCCTGTGGAATACCAGTCCTGTAAAGATCTGGATGGCTCCAATCCTCCCTGCCTTTCAGAAAACTCTTAAGACCTGACTTTTTCACCAGGCACCATCTCTCTTTTACTTCTTCTAACAGGCCCTTCTCCCATCAGTCACTGCTGGTCAGTTGCCATTCTCCAGTTCTTTAAATTGGGATAGATTTAAACAACTAGTAGGCAGTAGGCAAAGGCAGAAAACCAGTTTTGATGAACTAGACTTTTCCACTACCCAAAGCAAGATTGCCTCGAAATGCAGTGTCCAGGGAGGAGAGGAAGGGGCATGCTTATATTAACATGAAGTATTCAGGAGAAATCCGGATGATTGCTACCCATGGAGCACCAATGACAGAACTAGTGGTCAATCAGGCAAGTCAGAAATACCCACAGTTTAGATACTGCGACTTGTTACCTGTTGAAGGGGAGTAAAAAGATGACTTAAGACAGCCTCAAATACAACTGGGGAATGAGATAATGACAACAGCATGGTAGGGCAGGAAAAAAAAACCTTGCCAGGACATGTTTAAGCAAGTGGGGAAAACCCTAAAAGCATAGGATGAAAACAATCTGTCCATAGAGGGGCAACAGGGTACACACTGAAAGCCACTTATTATGATCTGCCAAGAGAGATGAAAGGAGCCTATTCACAATCCATTGATGTCCCTTGAATGTGAATAAAATCTGAAAACCAAAGTGAGTTTAATTTTACCATAACATAGGAATTACCTTGGCTATTCAGCTCAGATAATTTAGCTGGCTTCATATTTTGCTTAATCGCAAATTCTGAGAAATTGAAAGAAACTTGCATTGGTTCATCAACATATTGAAATAAAATGTATCCCTGATATTGTACTTTTTAGAAATCAGTGAGTTGGTATCTGAACATTTTCTGCCATGTTGTCTGAATCCCTTTGTCAATTTCAACTTCACTGTTATCTATCACTGTAAAGTCACCACAGATATTATGGCGCCAGCTTATCTGTTACTATTACAGCTGGGGGATTTATATAGAGTGAAGTCTATTTATAAAGCTCTTTGTATGACTGTCCAGTGCCTTCCAAGAAATATTTCTTTCCTCCTTACTCTTTCATGTGTCCCTTGATATTTTTTTGCTGTTCGTTACACCCAAGTTTCTATTGAACACAACTCTTGGGTTGTGTTCCTAAAAATTCAAAAGTATATCCCAGGCATTAATCATAAGGCAAAACATCTCTGAAACTGGATGAGAGAAACCAAATTCTTAGTAGTTTGATAAACATCCAAGCAGGTTAAGATACAAAGTGTGAATGAAAAGGGCCTTTGTTCTGATACTTAAATTGGACATTTCTTTTTTTACAATTACATATGCAGTTTTCATTGTCCTTCACTTTCTCACTCCCCTACAAGAGAGATGGTAGATTAATGTGTTTAAATTGCTTTAATCTACAACTTCTGGATCAATATTTGGCTTAAAACAATTTCAAATGATTCCCTTTTTTTAAATTTTGGACCTCTTTTTAGCAGAAATTACATCCCCAAAGTGCAAAATAGGAAAAGTGGCATATAATAATGTATATAAGTAGGAAAAATTATGAGTGCATGTGGGGGAATTATCTCCATAAATAAATGTGCATTTGTGTGGAATTTCATTTATTAGGAACCAAGTGTAGATGGAAGACAACCTTATATCATGGGATCTTTATTATCAATAATAAAAATTAGACCAAAATCCCTTTTGACAACTTATTTTCTATATACAAAGATTAAATAATACAAAGTTCACCTATAATAATCTCCTATGACTTTTCAGATCATGCACAAAAATCCAATCCAACCAACTGGAGAGATGGGTGCACTGATAAAATCCATGGAGCTAGATAATGCATATGCATTCTGGAAAATAACAAAATTGTCCCAAACTCTGTTGAACCTGTAGGATAGGATATAAGATATTCTATGTTGCCTAGAAGGAGTAAGGCAGCCCACTTGTAACAATAGGAGAGCTGCATTTTAAGCGTTCTTATTCTTAAGATTCTCGGCCAAGCACATGTACCTGTGTATGCATACATATTCAAAATTATGCACTCTAAAAATTCTAGTCCACTTGTTCAGGTTGCATTCTTGTCAGTAATTTGTCCTCTATCAGTTTTTAAACCAAGTAATCTTTCCTCTGTTACAAGTGTGCAGGCTTTCAGTTTCCCTAATGGACAGCCAAAACAATTACTGATTCTTGTCAAGGAAAAAACTAGTGGAAAAACATTCTTGATGTGTTTATATTTTCCTTGCATTGAAACTAATGCTGAGTTATTATAGAGGAGATCAGCGTTTCCAGCTTTACCCCAGCATGAAAATGAGTATTTTAGGACAGGAATACATGACATTGTCCTCAACTTAACCGCTCCCTCCCTGCTAACACCCTCATGGCTATTAAATTCAGTAGTGGGGTGGTGAAAAGCTGAGCATTTCCCTTTTTTTTTGGGAAAGTTAATTGACAGAACAGTGTAGTGATGGATCTAACTTTAGCCCTGGGCTTTTGTTTTTAACCAGTTAAAATTACCATATTTTCACCCATATAACCCGCGGGTTATATGCGTTTTTACCTACCGTGCATGCCCCCGCGGGGTATAAAAGTGGGCGGGGTATACAGAAAATATTTTACACAGATTAACTAAAGGGAGAGCTTGGGAGTTCGAGGAATTGGGAGGCAGCTTTACCTCGGCTCCCCGTTCTCCATCGGGGGCACGTGCAACCAGACTGGAAAGGGCTGGGGAGACTTGGCTCAGCGGCTCGGGCTCCTTTTCTCCCTTTTCCTGCTTGGGTTTCGGGATGCCTTCCTGAAAACCCCGCCCCTGGCTATGGGCGAAGCAACCAGGAAGAAGCAGGAGGTGAGAGGAAGCGCAGGCGGTGCTCGGCAGCCCGGATTCTGCTTCGCCGCCAGTTCAGCAGCTCCTCGCCTTCTCTGGCTTGGAAGTCCGGCAGGAAGGGAAGGCGGCGGCGGCGGCAGCGGTGCGGCTGTGGCTCCGTTTTCAGACCAGCCGCCGCCTCCCCTTCCCTTCCTCCCGGACTTCCAAGCCAGAGAAGGCGAGGAGCTGCTGAACTGGCGGCGAAGCAGAATCCGGGCTGCCGAAACCTTTCAGTGAATATGCTAATGAGGAAGGAAATTAAGATGTTCTCCCAGGCTCTGGATCTCTGCAGTCACTAACTGTCGATCTTTTTCTGCCAATCTCAAAAGCATGGAAGCAAAGCAGCCACATAACTAATCTTATATTTGCGTGGGGCGGGCGAGCGGGGGGAAAGGCAGCCGCGGTGGTCTCCTCACCTTAGTGGCCATGGTGGGCTTTTGGCGGCATGTCTCCCTGCCTCGGGAGGGAGCGACCAGGAAGAAGCAGGAAGCGAATGCCAGCCAGCATCCCTGCCTTCTTCCTCCGAGAGCCACTTCTTTGCCAGCCTCTCAGCTGATCGGTGGCAGGCAGCCCCCGTGACACACGGACCCTTTGCTGCCACGCGGGGCGAGCGCTGCCGGGGAGAGATCCTGGGGAGAGGAGGGAAAAGGCGTCCCGAGCAGAAGTTTCCCTTCTCCT
Organism: Thamnophis elegans; assembly: GCF_009769535.1. Classification (NCBI taxonomy): domain Eukaryota; kingdom Metazoa; phylum Chordata; class Lepidosauria; order Squamata; family Natricidae; genus Thamnophis; species Thamnophis elegans. Next base: position 149,898,517 of record NC_045541.1, on the reverse strand, counting down.
CCCCCTCCCGCTGACTTCTCCCCAGCAGCGCTCGTCTCCAGCCATAGCAACCCTGGCGGCTCCCAGGGAGACTCCCTCTTACTTTCCGCCCATTGAGATGAACCAGAGCCCTTCTTGAACCAGATAAATGCAGCTTTCCCCGCTTTTCCAGATCTCTTCCTTGATTTGAAACGAACCTTTAAGCTCCATAAACCTCAGAAACATTTCCTACGACGAAGGACCCGGATTCTCCCTTCCTGCCGTTTGTTCTTTGCCAGGGAATTCAATGCTTTGCCTGCAAGGATCGTGGGAGAAAAGGGGGATTTTACAGGGAGAGAAAACCACCCTGGGACTCCCAAGTCCTAAGAATCCAAACTCCGAGATCAGCTCCGTTCTTCTGGAGGGGAGTGGAAGGAAATATTTTTCCCCAAAGAAGAAAAAATCCATATCCCCAGATATTTGTAAGAGGATTTGAGCGGATTTTCTTGTAAAAGGTTTCGGTGTTATTTAGGAAGGGTGGATGGATGGACGGATAGATGGACAGTATATCAAAGCAAGCGGCTCTGGTTCAAGAAGGGCTCTGGTTCATCTCAATGGGCAGAAAGTAAGAGGGAGGGACCCTTCCTCCCTCCCTTACATCTACTTTATTGAACCTCCGCGCTGCTGGGGAGAAGTCAGCGGGAGGGGGAGGAGAAGGGAAACTTCTGCTCGGGACGCCTTTTACCTCCTCTCCCCCGGATCTCTCCCCGGCAGCGCTCGCCCCGCGTGGCAGCAAAGGGTCCGTGTGTCACGGGGGCTGCCTGCCACCGATCAGCTGAGAGGCTGGCAAAGAAGTGGCTCTCGGAGGAAGAAGGCAGGGATGCTGGCTGGCATTCGCTTCCTGCTTCTTCCTGGTCGCTCCCTCCCGAGGTGGGGAGACACGCCGCCAAAAGCCCACCATGGCCACTAAGGTGAGGAGACCACCACAGCTGTCTTTCCCCCCGCTCGCCCGCCCCACGCAAATATAAGATTAGTTATGTGGCTGCTTTGCTTCCATGCTTTTGAGATTGGCAGAAAAAGATCTACAATTAGTGACTGCAGAGATCCAGAGCCTGGGAGAACATCTTAATTTCCTTCCTCATTAGCATATTCACTGAAAGGTTTCGGCAGCCCGGATTCTGCTTCGCCGCCAGTTCAGCAGCTCCTCGCCTTCTCTGGCTTGGAAGTCCGGGAGGAAGGGAAGGGGAGGCGGCGGCTGGCCTGAAAACGGAGCCACAGCCGCACCGCCGCCGCCGCCGCCTTCCCTTCCTCCCGGACTTCCAAGCCAGAGAAGGCGAGGAGCTGCTGAACTGGCGGCGAAGCAGAATCCGGGCTGCCGAGCACCGCCTGCGCTTTCTCTCGCCTCCTGCTTCTTCCTGGTCACTTCGCCCAAAGCCAGGGGCGGGTTATATAAGAGGGTGGGGGTATATGGAAAATATTTTACACGATCTTGGAAACCTGCGGGTTATTCGCGTGGGCGGGTTATTTGCGTGGGCGGGTTATATGGGTGAAAATACGGTAAGAAGATTTCAACCATTTTCCTTAAATAGCCCAAGTGACAGAGATGGAAAAGGTAAATCAAAGTTATGTTCTTTCTTCCTTATTTTGCTAGCCCATGAAGGGTAAATGACTTCAATAACTTCTTCAGCTTCAACCACAATAATGCATCAGCAAACAATCAATACAAACTCAAAGTAAACTGCTTCAAACTCGATTGCAGAAAACACGACTTCAGCAACAGAATGGTCAACGCCTGGAATGCTCTACCTGACTCCATTGTTACAGCCTCAAACCCTCTCAGCTTCAATCTCAAACTGTCTACCGTGGACCCCACCCTATTCCTAAGAGTTCCGTAAAGGAAGCGTGCATAAGCGCACCAGCGTGTCTACCATCCCTGTCCTACTGTCCCCATTTATCTGTATTTACTTCTTTTGTTCATGTTTATGTTCATACCTACACTTGTTAGGTGCATGTTTGACAAACAAAGAAACAAATAAAGAAGCAAGGGAATCTGCCAGGGATCATAAACCACTGGGTACATAGCAAGCCATCTTTGGTTCTGTCTGTTTTAAATCACTTTTAAGCTCTGCCACTTCTGGCTGGATCAACTCCAAGACTTGTACTTGATCCAGGATCTCTTTACACAGATTAGTAGAAGAATCTTCCTCCACCATCTTTCGCAGCTCAGCAGACAAGAGACAAAGCTTGAGTTAAGCTAATTGTTCAACGTTTGAGTCTAGTTTGCATTCCTGTAGCTCATTAAAAATAAAATAATATGTAATGAAAAGTTTTATTTAACCAGATCAACGTCTTTGTCCACACAGTCCGATAATTTGAAGTTTGAAGACACTTTTATCAGAAGAGAGGAGAGAGACAAGTGCTGAGAACACCATCTGAAAGCAGAACATCAGACCACTACAAGGGCCAAAGAGGAGAACAAAGAGACTGAAATCTGGAAAGGGATTTTTTGCACATAGATTAATAGCTGCTTAAGATGGATTTATTTCCAGTTTATTCTTCAGTTTACACAAGGCAAGCATCTAAAAGCTGCTGAATGGAAAAGCTCTGAAAAGGGAAAGAATAAGTTTCTAGTATTAAAGTCTATACTGTTCTGGGATTTTTTTTTCAGAAATCCTCCATTTCCCCAAAGGATTAAACAAAAAAAAAATGAGCCTATATGCTAGGCATTTGGGATATATGCTTGTCAGAAAACAGGATTATTTTAGATGCAGAGCATTTTCTTATTTTTTTAATCTCCTTTTCTCTGTGTCCTTCCGAAATAGCTGGCTACTAACTGGCAAAAAAGGATTATAAGGGGTCAAAATGTTTTTCCCTTCATGCTTTTCCCTTCATCACTCTGAACCTTGCACCACGGCATAACAAAGACTGTGGAATTAGCTATATGAAACTGTGATATTATAATAACTAGGCTAGAAGAGATATGTAGTAAGGAGAATAAATTTGTCGCCCCATTCCCAAGATTTGAATGTTCCCTGGCCAATTTCCATTTTAAAAAAATTAGTCCAGTTGCTTCAGTTTCATCATGCCAAATGCAGATGCACAAATCCGATCTCCCCACCATATTATGGTATGTGTGTGCTGTTTTTCTTCACCTTCTAGGAGTGATAACAGTACAAAGACATTAAACCAAAATCTTCTAAGCACTGGTGATTCCAGGAGATTGTAAGAGATAGCCTACAGTGATGATTACAGTTTTTTGAAATGGCAATATTTTTATTGCAATTCTTTGGAATAAAACATTTATGATAAATGATATCAAAGCGGGCTATGTGCCACCAAAGATGATAGATTAGATAGATGATAGATTAGGTGATAGACAGACAGACAGACAGACAGACAGACAGACAGACATGAATCCCCTGTGATTTTCATGAAAGAATTTTTAAAAAACCAATGCACAGCAGGAAAGCAAGTTCACCTTGAAGCCTGGAATTTGGCCAGATAACTTTTGGCCCATCACTTTCTTTCAACATATCCCACTGACAGTTATTATGGGGGGGAAGGAGGCAGGAGTGTTATGTGTTTCACCTTGAGTTGTACATAATAAAGGCAGGATATACAATAAATCTAATAATTAATAAATATAGGAATATGAATAAAACCTTTTTACATTGCAATTTATGTTTACAAGTTAAAGATAAACATTCCCATCACACATATGAGCTAGTCATTCCCGACTCTAAGGGGCAGTGCTCATCTCCGTTTCAAAGCCGAAGAGCTGGAAGTGTCCAAAGACATCTCCATAGTCATATGGCTGGCATGACTAAACACCGATGGTGCACAGAGCGCTGTTACCTTCTTACCAATGGTGGTTCCTATTTTTCTACTTGCATTTTTTACATGCTTTTGAACTGCAATAATCTTTCCAACAGAAAAACTGTCAGGTCCAAAATGATCACCGCAGTTAGCCAGATGTTCAGACTGGGTTTGGCTTTTTTGTTTACCTATAGAGTCCATACCTGAGATAGGCAAATCTGAATGTTTGACAGTGTTACAGATATTGTCGCAGAATGGAAGCTGTTCCAAATAAATCTGCCTTCGGCAATTGACTGGATGGCAAATTTGTCAATGCCTATAGCAGTGATGGCTAACCTTTTCAGCACTGAGTGCTGAAAGTACATGTGCGCACCCATAATGCAATATGGGCATGTCCCCCCCGACCCCCACCTCCCACATGCATGAGTAATCCCCTGTGTGTGCCAAACCACCCATGCATGCATGCATGACCTCCCCCACATGCACCCCACCCCCTGGGCATGTGCATACGACTGCATGCATGTGCGCATGACCCAACTCCTATGCATGTGCATGCATCTCCCTCATGCATCCCCCCCATGCATGCACAGCAGAGACCTGAGAAACAAATGGCCCCGGGGAGGCACATGCATGGTGGAGCTGAGCTGGGGCAACAGCTTGCATGCCTGCAGAGAGGGCTCTGCATGCCACATTTGGCACAAGTGCCATAGATTCGCCATCACGGGTCTATCGTGCTCAAATGTTGTTTCAGTTGTTTTGGGATTGTACCCAAGGTATTATTATTATTGTTATTATTGCTATTATTATTTATTGGTTGCACAGTCAGCCTGAGACTGGATTTGGCATTTTTATCCACCTATTGAAACTTTTCCAAGGAAATGGGATAGGTAGATATTGTTTGATTGTGTTAAAGGTAGTTGGTAGAATGTATGCAGTTCCAAGAAAAACTGGTTTTGTCAATGCCAATGGTGTTCAAATAGTGCTCCAGTTGTTTTGAAATTGCACCCAATGTGTCCATTACCGTTACCGGTGGAACTATCTTTACTTTCTTTTGGTGCAATCATTCTATTTTCTGGTCTCTGTGTTTTGTGATTTTTCTCCAGTTCTTTCTCTTCTATTCTGCTGTCTCTACACATTGTAATGTGAAACAGTTTGTCTTTCTTATCAAAAGTTGTTAAGTCTGGGGTGTTATGTGGCAAGTGCTTGTCTGATTAATTCTAAAGTCCCAGAACACTTAACTTCTTCATTTTCTATTACTATGTCTATTTTCTAATCTCACAGTTCTTACTTGCAGGCAAGTAATATTTCTTGCAGATATTCCAGAGCACCATTATTGTTAATCTGTCATGCCATTATTTGAAGTCAGTCTATGCAATCTTCTTGCAGCAACTAACTAGGTGGTCCACTGTTTCTTCAGCTTCTTTGCATAGGTGGCATTTGTTGTCTGTTGCTATCTTCTCAGTTCTGGCTTTGTATGCATTTATTGTTAAGTCTTGGTGTTGTGCAGCCAGAACTAGTCCCTCTGTCTCTCTTTTTCTTTTACTGTTCTTAGCCACTACTAGACCATGTTTTCTGCCTTGCCTGCTATTTTTTATATACTGGCCATGTAATTATTTCCCTTACCATGTCTCTTTTCTATTTCTCATTTTGTTTTTATTGAAGGCCAGTTTGGTCCCTCTAGTATTCAGTAAACCTTCCTGGGATGCAAGGTTCACTGCATTTTTTTCAATGTTCTTCAGATATTCATCTGGTGACCTTTCCTCCTCCTCTTCGTTTTCTTCTTCAACTGTCTGGTATACTGTCCAGTATTGCAGGCTAATTCTGCTGAATGACGACTGCCACAGTTCGGTAGTTCGAGTCTCATTGGCTCAACGTTGATCAGCTTCCATCCTTCCAAGATCGGTAAAAAGAAGACCCAGATTGCTGAGGACAATATGTCGACTCTGTAAAACCACTTAGAGAGGGCTGTAAAGCATTGTGAAGCAGTTTATAGTTATGAGTGTTAGTGTTATTACTATTGCTATTTGTACCAGACCGATATAATGCCCTCCTATTTTCTTTGGTAAGTAGAGTCTGTCAATGTCACTATGTTGATGAAAAGTAGAGGTGGGCTACTACCGGTTTATTTTAGAAGCAAGTCTGTTCTGTTCAACTTTCTACCCCCTGACATTTTCTGTGGGACATCTCTTTGAAATAAAAGACCATAAGAAACCAGTGCTCAAACTTCCTAATTCAGAACATTTAATAAAAGACCTTTTCTCACTATCATCACTTTTTCTATCCTAGAATGAAGCCATAATAATGCTTTTCCTTCTTCGTTTCTCTTTTCTCCCCCAGAAAAAGCTTTAATAATTTATTTTATTTTATTTTAAATGTGCTACTGAAAGCAAACTATTTTTCTTAAGCTACAAAACACAAATCAATGTCTTTTATTGTCCAGGCTCACATCCAGGCCCCAGTACTTCTTGACAACTGCAGGGCTTTTCCTCATTTTGGCCTTTCCAATCCCCATCTTGCAGTCTCCTAAGACTCCCCTCCTCCTTGGCCTTCAGACAAGGAGTAGCAGGGTTTTTCAACCCACCAAGACTCAGAGAGCTCCAGCCGTTCTCTTTTATGTCCTCCTCTTTTCAAGCAGCTTCCATTACTGCTTCAACCTCAGCCCACATGATTATTTCATTATGGAACTTTTGCCTCTGTTCCCTTATGAAGCAAGACAAAAGAGACCCGCACCAAAGCAGTCACTATAAATAATGAATTTTGCCTGCCTCTCCTGGCCAGTCAATAAGAGACTGTGAAGCAAATGGCAAACATGAGAGACTTTCAAAATGTCCACCATGAAAGAGAGGGATGGCATTGTTGGGAAGCTTTCAACCCCGAGAAAGGACAGCTGGTGTATCACATTATATTTCAGTTCTTTAAAGAGCCAATCAAAAACATAACTGTAGCTTGTTCTGCATCTCTCTTCTCAGCTTAGGGCTTCAGGTATCAAGAGAACACTTGATGAGTTGTGTGCTGTTGACTTTTAAAATCAAACTCACTGAGCATTTTTTTATGATGGAGACAGGGCACATCACAGCAGCCTTATCCTCTCTATGCAAGCATATCAGGTGTTTTGGAACTGAAGGCAGAAAGAAAACTGTTGACTTATTTTCAATTTCAGCTTCTCCAATATAATATTCATTAGCCTGTTTCCTTGCTAGGCTTCCAGTCAGAAGGTCTGTTAGGACTGGTCACTACTGCCAGATTTTCCCTACTAACATCACCAGCACCAGAAGATATTTATTTAGGTAATAGAAACTGATGATAAACAGGAGACAAATAAGGAAAGTTGGGGTTTTTTTTGGGGGGGGGATTCTAAGCCCCCTCTGTTTTCCATAATACACTCAAACCTGAAAAAACATTAGATAATTTGTGAAGTGCAACAGCTGAGAGTGAATTGGTATGGTGGCTCTTTTAGCCCGCCCGCCCACACTCTATGCCTGTTTTTATGGCAAAAGGCAAATTGTGCAGGTGCACACGGCATGTGGCACCTGTGCGAGAGCCCCAACAATCAGCTGATTGTCACAGGAGCGATGGATTGCATATGTGCACACAGTGTGAGTGAGGCGTGCGTGCGAAAAGAACATCTGCATGCGCGATCAGCGAACCATAGTGAAGGTAAGTGCAACCCACCACTTATGTCTTTCAAGATAAAGCAGCAAGTGAGAAAGACAATTGTTTGTCAGAATACTATTACATTAGAGCCAAAGGACCTTTCTGTGTAAATCTTTAAAAAAAATGAAAACATGTAATAAATTGTGTTGGAAGTCATATAATATACTTGAAATAAATATACTTAAAATCTGTCTGTATCAAAGCAATTCTATGCCTGGCCTTTAGAAATAAATCCTCGTATAAAACAACTTCTATTTTGGAGGAGAAAAGCAAAATGAAAATCTTTTATATTTAAATTTGAAGCATATAATTTTTCAGTAAGTGTCCATATAACTGTAGAACCTGGTATCAAACTTGTGGCATCACATTGCCATCCCGTGGTGTATTGTGTCATTTTCCCCCTTTGTGGAGGTAGGTGTGGCCTGCACATGACATATCTGGCCCAGTTTGACACCCCTGCTATAGAACATACAAAGACTTCTCAAGTCTATGTAATCTAGATAGTCACTAAGCCAATCAAATTTCCATATTAGACATTTTGGAAGTACATATTAACTGAGTAAAAAGAAAGCCCACACAATTTGGGGGACACTGAGCTCTTGCCCATTTTCTTCACCAACTGTCCTTGTAGTAGTGTGACCATGTTCTTTCAGAACTGGGGCTTTATTTCCATTTGCAAGGATGGCAATTGACACAGAGAAGCACTGGAGAACAATGAACAGAGAACAGTGGGAATGTTTATGCTTTTCTTTTTTTTTTTTTACTATATAGAGTGAAGTTATTTAGAGCAAGTATTTATAACAGGAGTATGCCCAGCAGTTCTGACTTTTACCCGGTGTAATTCTGCTAATCGCTTGACTTCCTCTACACTCTGTTTTTTCCTCTGTTTCTGGGCTTATCAAAGAAAGTGAAAAGAAAAGAAAAGAAAAGAAAAGAAAGCAGCATAATCTTTCTCCTGGATTGGCAGACTGACTTCACTGACTAAATTCTCCTCCACCTGAGGGAAGAAACTCTTTCAGGTTCTTCTATCTAGTCCTTTCTCAGAGAGAAGAGCTTCACCAACAACAGACAATTCCTTCCTGTGTTGGGATTTGAATGATGATATCACCTTGTTGGGACTTCCATTCCATTCCTCCAGGAAAGCCACCTTCTGTCTACTGCTTCACACACTCACATAATTTTATTTTCCAACTTTTCCTTCCACTTACTCTGTTTTCCATTCTGTTCTCCTCTCTTCTGTCTCTCCAAATTTTAGTCAGACTAGAACAGGGGTCTCCAACCTTGGCAACTTTATGACTTGTGGACTTTAACTCCCAGAATTCCTCAGCCAGCGCATGCTGGTGGAGGAATTCTGGGAGTTGAAGACCACAAGTCGTAAAGTTGTCATGGTTGGAGACCCCTGGACTAGAAGATGAGGAGGTGAGTGTCCTACCAGGGTTCTAGTCTCCAACATTAACATACCAGACTAGACCAATAGGACTTCTGTCTTTATGTCTTCCCACAATAGCTCTTCCTAGCAACCAGGTCAGTACCTCAACCCTTAGGTTTTAACCCTACCCTGTCAAGATTGGCATGAAAATAACAAAACAATTGCTGCCACTCACATTATATATTGCTTAAGAAAGTGGATACATTAAGCATAAGGCAACCTTATGATCACTGATAAGATCTGAAAGCAAGAAAGAAATGAAATGTATTAGTCTGAGAATTCTGCCATATTTGATCAATCAGTATTTAATGCAGTCTTTCCCAATCTGGACATCTAGATGAATGGACTTCAATTCCAGGAAATTGCCATATTGGCTAGTTAATTCCATCATCAAGTTTACACATGAGAAGGATGTCAGTTAATAAGTCAAGTGATCTAATAGTGGTTGTTGATAATAATTAATATAGTTTAAAGTGTTTTAAATAATATTGCAGAAAAAATTGATAAAGTTAAGTAAAATAAATCAGATAAGTATCTGAATTAAGATTTTTTCCAAAAGGATTAAAATAACATCTTTCAGATATTTAGGGAGAGGAAGAAAATGGGCAGGACGAGGAAAGATCAACATAGGTTTTATCATTTCTAAAGCAAATATGCACAATACCTAAATCAATAAATGTACTGTTTCCAGTTTGGTTTCAGTATCACAACTGTACAGTTGTGTCTTTCTTTAATTTACTAATTCCTACAATTGTTATGTTACAGCCAGGAAATATAACATAAACATTACTCTTCCTTTTAATTGATAGTTCTTTTGTAATCTCCAGAAAGGCAGCCAAATTTTGTTCAATCACTACTGCTGTTCATTGAAATTACTTTATTGATGCTTTATTCAGGTATATCTCCTATTGCACCTGAATTTAATTCTATTTATCTATCTATCTCTATGTGTCATATTCACTCATTCGTTCTTAAGTGTTTGCCTCCAAATATGATTTTTATTTTTTTTTATTTATTTAAATAATTTATATAGCCATTTCTCTCACAACAGTGATTTTTTGAAGAAAAGGAGGGATCTTTTTAGCAGAAATAACTAAGAAACCAATTACCTATTTAGTATTTTCAAATTATTATTGTGTCTAAGAGCTAATAGGTAAAATTGAACATACATTCATACACACATATCTAATACATGGAAAATGGGGATGAGTGATTTTGTAAATATAAAATGCAAATTAGGTTAGTTTCCATTAAAATCAAATAAAGAATATTTCACCCATTTCTATTTGCAGGAAATTAGGGTAAAGAAGGAAAAGAAAAGAAGTCAGAAAGATGCAAGGTCATTCTTTGAGGACTTCAGAATAAGTATCAGTCTTATTCATTATTTATATTGTTATCTGTCCATCATGACATGATTACCAGATTATGCTATGGTGGATCAATTCCATAGGTCTCCTTGCAAGCTAGTAAAAACAAAACAGAGTCTACATAGATTTCTGTTACTACTTTATAAAAGGTATTTTGATATATGAGCTCATTGTTATGCACTTATTGTGCCTCTCAAATACAAAGAGCAAAATCTGAGGAGATATTTCCTAGCTAATAACTTCTGGTAGGCCTGGTGTCTGTCTCATTTATGGAAGGTATTTTTTGGACGCAAACATTTTTTTCTTAAATCCAAATACAGTGAAATAAAAAGCTTCTCTATCTCTGGTTTCCCCCACAGTAATAACACACAAAGTACAAGATGTTTGTAACAGGCCCCTGTGGGGCTCATGGATTTTGAAATCGTGCTTTGAAGATGAATCCCAGTTTTTTTCACATTAGAAGGACTGAAATCCAACAGAAACATTTCATTACTTTATTCTACAATTTAACTTGTTTCACTTTTGGGAAACCTCCACAATGTTAACTTTACAAGAGGTAAATGTTGCAGAGATAGAGAAGCTATTTATTTCACTTAGTTGGAATTAAGAGAAAATATTTGCATCTAAAAAATTTCTTCCATAAATGAGACAGATACTATTGCTCTAACTGCCGGCTCCCTACAGCAATACAAGGCATGAGGTAACACTCATTAAAGGCCTCCGCTGGGGACAACCCTAATTGCCAGATTTACATTTTGTAGGCAATGCATACTTAGACTAATAATTCTACTTCGAGGTGCTTTGCTAGCCAGAAAAGAAAAAAAAAGCATATTCTATTATCCTCAGGGCTTCAAGAGGTGACTAGAGCAGACCCAGAAGAGATCCTAAGGAAAGTCAAGCTTTCATATAATTGGCATCTATCCCACACAAAGACTTGATGTTTGACTCTATCAGTTCCCAAGAAGCCAATAGGATTCTCAAAGGATTTCTCAGCCTTTTATCCTTCTTCTATCTTAGCAACCAACCACTCATCTCATCATTAGAACAATCGTTCCTTTGCTGATTGAAGTGGGACTGGGAAATTCTAGCTTTCAGTTCCAAGTCTTATTACAGTAAAATATAAAAAGCCACAGTACTTTAAAAAAAATCCTTATCTATGATCATTGTGTCAATCTTTATCTCTTTCTCTATTTCTTTCTACAGTATTTCTATTATCTATCCATCTTCCTTCCTTCCTTCCTTCCCTTCTTTCTTTCTTTCTTTCTATCTATCTATCTATCTATCTATCTATCTATCTATCTATCTATCTTGTTATCTCTCTCTATCATGATCTCCTCTGTCTCTTGACCTCAATCTATAGCCGTGATGGCAAACCTATGGCACGCATGCCACAGGTAGCACGCAGAGCCATATTTGCCAGCATGGGCAGACTTCAGCAGCCCTCAATTCCGGTGCACATACGCTTGCCAGCCAGCTGATTTTTGCCCTCCCAGAGGGCTGGGGGGAGCCCATTTTCACCCTCCCCAGGCTTCAGGAAAAACCCCGGAGCTGAAGAGAGCAACCCCCCCCCATGCAGGGGTCTCTCGTGCATGTGAAGTGGGGGGGGTGCTTGTGCATGTGCAGGTGGGGGGGGTCACTCATACATGCACAGGTAGGAAGGCATGCATGTACAGGCACGCACGGTTTTGGCACATCTTTAGAAAAAGGCTAGCCATCACTGATCTATAGTATTGCTCCTCATTTACTTCATTCCACAATAGACTAAGTTCACAAAACAGCAGTCTAACATGGGACACCCTAAGGGCTCCAAGAACTGCACCACCTGAAGCTTCCAGATACTCTTCAAAGGTGGCCCCATTGCAGTTGTCCAAGCAGGAGCAAGGTTTAAGTGATTGAGTGGAGGGATAACCAATCCAGGAAATAGTGCAATTGGCACACATTATGAACTTGTGCAAAGATTTTCCTAGCCAAAATTGCCCTATACTCATTAAGCAGGAATCGGGAGTCCAGGAGAAACCCTGGATTGCACACTGTGTCTGTCTGGGGTAGTGCAAGATGTTAAAGTCTTGTAACTGAAAGCACCATGTACCCAAAGCCACTCAATCTTATCAAGGTGCAGCTGAAGCCTGTTGTCTCCCATCCAGATTCCTACATCTCCAGACACTCTGAAAGGGCAGTTATATGGGCTTATTTCCAATTCTGAGGTATTTCTTTCCTGGGAGATAAGAGTTCATTGTGTTTTGTAAAGACTGTAAAAGTTCATCCTCCAAACATTTGTAATAATAACTTGATAATTCAACTGGTCCAGGTACCTTTCTTTCTTCTTTCTTTCTTTCTTTCTTTCTTTCTTTCTTTCTTTCTTTCTTTCTTTCTTTCTTTCTTTCTTTCTTATTTATTTGTTATTTATTATCAATCAAATTTATGTGACTTCCCATCTCACAAACAAGACACTCTAGGTGGTATACATCGTTAATGAATACCAAACAATTAGTAGTGGCATTAGACAAAATAACATTGTAAAATAACAATCTAAAAGAGAAAAAATATTGGGTGAAAAGATGTTAATAATAGTGTAGCTACCTCAATAATTCATTGGTCATGCGAGTCCCTGATCTGATGTGCACAACCAAGTTAATTATCTGATGCTTCACCACTTGTTTTAAATTATTTTAAAGCAGCTGATACACTAGGAAAACAAGAGGCACAAAAGATCATTTCCCCCTTTTGTTTCTTCTGGATGAATGTGCAATAACAATGTCTTACCAAGTGATGTGTTCTTCTGCAGTCTAATGCGCACATGGCCCCCAAGTCAGGCGTGATAGCATTTCATAGAACAAGCCCACTGAAAACCAGGAATGCACACTATCTCTGTGACTTGCCCTTGCTCATAGCACAAACACCTATTATGTGCTCATGCTGCATATCCCAACTGGAGTTAGCTAAAACAATTCCATCTGCTTGTAATGAGCCCCTTTTGTTTGTAGTTTGATTTGGGATTACTTTGTCTCAGCAATAATTAATTGAGCCTGGGATTGAATAAATAGAATCCATTTGGATCCGAAGCTTTCCTGGAAGCACATTATTTCCTAAGTTAGACAAATGTATTTTCTTAAGTGGTGTTGTCAGTGTTTCAAAATCTAAAAGTGAATGGAGGACTCTGGCACAATGGTAAAATGCATACTTTTAGACTGTTTTTTCCTCCCGGTGTTATTATTTTTATAAATATCTCAAAGCAGTGGACATACCTAATACTCCTTACTCCATCTATTTTGTCTGTAACAAACCTTGTGAAGTGAGTTGGACTGAGAGAGGTTAACTAGCCTGAGATCACCTGGCTGCCTTTCCTGCAGCAAGTGGGACTAGAAATCACAATCTCTTCGTTTATAGCCTGGAGTCTTAACCACTAGGCCAAAATGTTCTTTTTTCAAGCAGGAGGCCTCTAGTTCAGGAGTGTCAAACTCGATTTCTTTGAGGGCTACATCAGGATTGTGTTTCACCTCAGGGGGATGGGGTGGGCGTGGCCAGGGTGGCCTGGCCACCTTGATATCACTTGTGTTGGGGGTGCTTGTGGTGGTCCGAGGACTCTGTCAGTGAAAACAGGCTTCCGAGCTCCATTTTTGGCTGCGACCATCTGCCAGTGAAAACAGAACTCAAGAGACCTGCACTTGGCCCTCACGAGTTCCGTTTTCACTGGCAGAGGCACAGAGGGTTCATCGACAAATGCGTGCTCGACAAAAGCGTGCCGACAAAACTGCGGCGAGAAAACCGCGAGATCGAAAACAACGTAATAACCCTAACCCTTACCTTAACCCTAATCGTGTTTTTGTGGGTGCAGTTTTGTCGGCACTCTTTTGTGGGAGAGCTTTCGACCTTGTGGTTTTCTCGCCGCGGTTTTGTCGGCGCGCTTTTGTCGACCGTGCATTTGACGGCTCACGGGTTCTGACCAGTTCTGGAGAACTGGTAGCGGAAATTTTGAGAAGTTCAGAGAACCAGTAAACACCACCTTTGACTTGCCCCACCCCCATCTATTCTCTTTCTCTGAGTTCCAACTGATCAAGAGGGAATGGGGATTTTGCAGTAATCATCCCCTGGAGTTGGGAGGGAATGGAGATTTCACAGTATCCTTCCCTTGCCATGCCCACATGCCACACCCACCAAGCCACACCCACAGAACCAGTAGTAAAAAAAATGAATCCCACCACTGCACAGCCACCATGGGGCGATCCTTTGCTGGTTCCAGGGCAACCCCGTGACCCAGATCTAAGCACCCCATGGGCCAGATCTGGCCTCTGGGCCTTGAGTTTGACACCCCTCCTCTAATTCAACCCTCCCCTCTCACACCCCATTTACAATGTAATGCTTTATAAAGCAGTGTAGGCCATCACCCATTCTTAGGCTACAAAAAACAGCCTCTACAAACCTTCAAGATTGCATTATTGGCATTAAAGGGCAAAGGTGTTTACACTATTTTCAAGTAAAAAGGCTCATATAAGAGTGAGAATAAGATTTCAATACTTTGAGGTAAAATCTTCCATCAATACTCATACACTTTCCTCAAACTCCTCCAAATCAAATTTTAATCAGCATTTAATTTCTCAAATAGTCCTAGGTGGAAGTAATGTTGCCAGTGTCTCCTGCAGTTTTCTAACAGTGCTGACCCCTCAGTCTGGCCAGGGCCAGGTGTTTGTTGGGCAAAACTTACCAAAAAGACAGCTGGAGGAAAGGAATAGTGGAGCTATTAAAGTCATCCAAGAAGACAAGCTGTATCAGATCTGCTGTCAGGAGAATTTCAAGTCTGTTGTTAAGCTGCTGAATGTGTGTAGATAATTTTGTCATCTTTCGGTGCTCTTGAGAATTTTAAATCTGTATGCCAAGCTAGAAGGAGGGGAGGTTGAGAGGGTGGTAATCAATAGAAATGTTTTTTCTGCCTCTCATTGTAATACACTTAAAGGGAGAGTTTTAGGTAGCTACAGCATTTGCAAAGGGTTTTGCGCAAAAATCAGCCTGTGAAATCTTATAGAGAATTGGAGGAAGAGTATTCTCCTTTGCAAACGTGTCATTCCAAGTGACTGAAAGACATTGGTGCATTACAGTTTCTGAAAATGCACTATTACAGCAACTTTTAAAAACTTTTTCCTTCTTCACTTCAGGTCTCTGGTGACTGGCTACACTGCCCTTTTATAGACTTTTCGAATGAAACAGTTTCTTACATCCTTCACAGGCCAGGCAGATGGCAAGTTTCTCTGTACTTGGATTCTGCCCCTGCTTGTCAAGGCCTAGATTTGGTTGTTAAGCTCTGTAACAATTCACAGAAAAAAAATGAGTGGCTGGAAAATCCCATTCCTCACACAACATGTTTAATAATGTGAGAACAACAAAGTTTGAACCATGTTGCTATGCTTTAAATATGGGGACCTAGTCATCTACATATATAAAAGTGTGTGTGTGTTTGTGTGTGTGTGTGTGTGTGTGTGCGCGCGCGTGTGTGCAGCATAACTCTGGAACACCTTGAGCAATTTCAACCAAACCTGGTACACAGATGACTTACTCTCTGGAAAAAAATACTGTGGAGGTAAGACACCCCTAACACCCCTCGGTGTGTGTGTTCTGTTAAGACAGAGCCGAGGTGGCGCAGTGGTTAGGGTGCAGTACTGCAGGCCACTTCAGCTGACTGTTATCTGCAATTCAGCGGTTCTAATCTCACCGGCTCAAGGTTGACTCAGCCTTCCATCCTTCCGAGGTGGGTGAAATGAGAACCCAGGCTGTGGGGGCGATATGCTGACTCTGTAAACCGCTTAGAGCGGGCTGAAAGTCCTATGAAGCGATATATAAGTCTAACTGCTATTGCTATTGCTATTGTTGTGCCTTAAATGGCTTCTACCGTAATGTCTTACAATGGCTTCTACTGTACAGTGCAGTGGAGGTACCATGGTAATGATTTTACAGTACTCCACAAGGGGGCTCCTTCTGGTAAGGGGGGAAATCCAACATTAGAAATTAGGTTTGGTCCAGACATTTTCCCCCTATAAATAAATAAATACTCAGGCAACGCTGGGCTATCAGCTAGTTTAATATACAATAGACCTGATAGGTATCCAGACTCAGTAGGAAACTGATGATTACTTCAGATATTATAATATATTCATACACTTTTTGTTTTACTATTTACTCCATTTTGACTTTTGTTAAATCTAATTTTCCTGCAGTCCATCATAAATCAGGCAAATGAAGACATTAAAAACAAAGAGGCTTTCAAATCACGCTCAACATCTGGCATGGGCATCCAGGTAATTTAAATAACTTGCATGTTCCGTCTTCTCTTTGTATGTTATGGTTGAGAAAGAAAAATATTTGGCTTACATTTGAATACAAATGTAGCTGACTTTGCATTTTGACTGAAACTCAAATTAAAACTCTATTGTTCCTTGAAATCTACACTTGTCAAGTGTTGGTAAGTGGCTTGTTATACACCACCAATCCAATTGGACTCTAGACTGTTCCCATTCATCTGTATTCATTTGAGTCTTTGAAGGAGCTTTTTTATGGGCTAATAATCAAAAGAATGTTTAGTGTACTAAAATAATAGCATGACCTTGGCCCTTCTGGTGGACAGTGACATTAAATGGCATTATAGCATTTATGGTCTATTCTCATACTGAAGAATCTTCCAATATCATACCACCCTTTTAAAAACTGAAGATATTACTAATAATTGTCCTTGAAATTCCCTTTCACTTTTATCAAGACAATGGGAAAAATATCTCTTCTTCCTTAAAATCTTCCTAGTGATTCTATAAATAGCAGAGTACTGTATGTGATAGATTTATCTTTTTCCCATAGAAGACAATAGCTGTAGCTTTCGGTTGAACAGTGGAGTTTTTGTTCATTTGCATGCAGGTGTTTCATTACCTAACTAGGAAACATCATCAGTGTCAGTGCTCCTTGGTAAAAGTTTACTTGCATGCAAATTTATCCTATTTGAATCATTTCTGAAGTGTTTGACACCCATTTATAGTTACAAAAGAAGAGAAAATCATTAAAAACTGGAGTTTTTAATGTTCTTGAACTTGCTTGCTCACTTGCAGATGTTTAATTACCCAGCTAGGTAACATTATCAGTGCAAATATATTACCTAGTTGTGTAATGAAATATCTGCAAGCAAACAACTAAGTTCAGAGAATGTTTACTGAATGCATATTTTGCCTCTCCATTGATGTAAATTCTGGAAGCAGCTTACAATAATGAATACAGAACATAAAACTAATGATTAACTTATTAAATTAAAATCAGAAGCAAAATTTTAAAATATCAAATATCTGTACACTTATTTAAAATATTTAAAGAGACTTTCTTGGCCTTTCAGTATCATACTTGGGGCTACATTCGGAAAAGACATAACTAAATCCAGGAATAACATAAAGCAGAAATTGATTTATTTTAAAGTAATTTAAATTAAATAGATTTATTATAATTAACCTTTATCTATTTTGTATTTATTCCAATACTCATGCTAAGCTTCAGTAGACAATCTTGGCGACAATCATCTTGTATCTGAGCACTTGACATTGGCTGAAAATTTAGTAGCATGATGGCCAAATCACACATTGAATCAAAAGATGTGTTTTTATGCTTTAATCATATCTCCACATAAAAATTCACTCCCCTGGCTGAATATAAATATTTATTTATTTATTTATTTATTTATTTATTTATTTATTTATTTATTTACGGAAAATACTATTCGCATTTATTTTTATGGTGATTGAGAGTCTCTATTGGAGAACAAATTGATTTCTGAAGCATTGCTACATAAAAGATGAATAATGCTTCAACTAACAAAGAGGAACTGGGAAAGAAACATTTTCATTCCACAGCAAACAGAAGGAATCAGTTCCCTGGGATTCCAGTTTTTTTCTTCTGCCATCACACATAAGTCATTCTGCACATTTTTCCCTTCTGGCTGCTAACTCCTGCATGCATTTTCTATTTAAAATATACTTGTTTTTTTCCTGCATTTTTCCTTTAAAACGAACAATTAAAGCCAGGGTAGGCAACCAGTGATTTTCAGCAATTTTTTTAGGTTTCTTAGAGCACAATTGCATTCAGTTTTGGAGGCCACAGTATCAAAAAGATGTTTAAGCTCTAGAAAGAGTGCAGAGAAGACCAGCAATGATTATTAGTGGATTGGAAGCTAAAACATGTGAAGAACGGTTGCAGGACTTGGGTGTGTCTAATTTAAAGAAAAGAAGGACTGGGGTGACATGATAGCAGTGTTCCAATATCTAAAGAGCTACCACAAAGAAGAGGAGGTCAACCTATTCTCCAATCATCTGAAGGCAGAACAAGAAGCAATAGATGGAAACTAGAGAGAACCAACCTAGAAATAAGGAGAAATTTACTGACAGTTAGAAAAATTAGTCAGTGGAATGGCTTGTCTTCAGAGGTTGTGGGTGCTCCAATATTGGAGGTTTTTAAAAAGAGATTGGACAACCATTTGTGTGATGTGGTATAGGTTTCCTGCTTGAGCAGGCAGTTTGACTCCAAAGGCCCTTCCAATTCTGATATACTGAAGACACACACATGTTTAAAAGGGAGACATTTTGGCTCTGCCCTCATCATAATGCTACCATTCATATTTAACTTTTGGAAGCTGGAAGAATTAAACAATCTTTACTTCCCTAAAGCAATGCCATCTGGTGACCTCCATATGTGTTAATTCTTCTCAGATAGTCAATCCCATGCATGGCTCGGAATTCTGGGAGCTGTCATTCAAACACTTAGAAGACCTCATTTTAGGAAATGTACTAAAGCAATCTTCATAGAAATGTCATAAATATTAAGGTAGTTTTATACTTGTGTCTACAGTTGAGTCTAATATTCAGACCTGGTTTTTCATACTTCAGGAGAAGTTTAACCGTTCAATGGGCATGGAAGTCATCAGGGTGATTTCAGTTGTTAAACTTCCTCCCCTTTGGTAATTTGAAAAAGACTAAAATTGTGTTATGATTTTCAGTATCAATATGGCTAAATATATTCAAAATATAGTAGTAGGAGTCTTGGAGCTGGAGAAGATTCCTGCTGGAGAAGACTCCTGACTATAGTTCTGGAGAAGACTCCTGTGGGTCCCTTGAACTGCAAGGTGATCAAACTGGTCAGTCCCAGAGGAGATCAACCCTGGCTGCTCTTTAAAAGGCCAGATCCTGGAGATGAAACTCAAATACTTTGGCCACCTACTGAAAAGGAAGAACTCACTGAAGAAGAGCCTAATGCTAGGAAAGATTGAGGGCAAAAGAAGAAGGGAACAACAGAGTATGAGGTGGCTGGATGGAGTCACTGAAGCATTAGGTGTGAGCTTAAATGGACTCCAGAGAATAGTAGAGGACAGGAAGACCTGGAGCAATGTTGTCCATGGGGTTGCAATGAATCGGATACAACTTCTCAACTAACAACAACATATTCGACATCCAAACAAAAAACAATCAGAAATAGAAATCTATAGCAATATACTGGGTTTTCAGTAATCCACAAATTCCGAGTAATAATTGTTTTTGTCTTTTATTATCAAATGGGAATTTTTGTTTAGCAGAATTCTGGCTATTTGTTGTTATTGCTGGCTGACTGAAGCACATGTTCAAGATGTCTACCCAGAATTTCAGTCACCTCGCTGCCCTATTTGCTTAATTACTTTCCTTTGAAAGGCCCCAACAAACACATCATAATGTTTTTATATCTTCTACTTGACCCATTGGCACTTTTTAAGCTTCTAGAAAAGGTAGTTCTTTAATTTACAGCTCTGATGTCTCTCAGTTTAAGTGAATGTAAATCTCACTAAAGGTGCCTTTACCCCAAGTTCAAATTATGAAATTAAGGTATATAAAATAATAGCTGTTCCAGAAAAATTGGTTTTATACACAATGATATTTCTCTTCTTCCCCAATAATTATATTATTCTCCAGTACTGTGATTGATCTCTGAACTCTTAATTTCTTACTACCACGAAGTATTCCTACTATGCTATTCAAATGTTGTTTGTTCATGACACATTTTGACAAAAGAGGAAGTTTAGACAAAAGGATTTAATCAGAAGCTACTAAATGAATTCAATTTGCACCTTTCATTTATGTGAAGCTTTTGTATATGCCATCAAATGAATAGGCCGCTAATTTAATTCATATCTCTATTTATAGATAGATGTATGAGTCTTCAAAACAACCTTTCGAACCTGAGGTCATATAATAAACCACAAACTCTTTAGAATTTTAATGATTATGCTTGCTGGGAATTCTGGAACATGTTGTTCAACAGCTTTGATCTACAATGGGTTGAGGAAGGATGTTTATATATACTAGGAACAGTCAAGAATAGTGACACCTTCCCAAAGGGCAGAAGCACACAGTCCCAGGGGGTCTTAAGAATGCATTGAGACAGAGCTGAAGGGGATACATGAAGGTTGACCAAAAGGCAGTAGCAAGAGAATGTTGCACTCACCCACTGTACAGAAGTGACTAAATTACCAAAACTCTAGAGTTCCAGGCACTAGCAGGAGAAAAAATATCAACAGGGACCAGGGAGAAGTGTGACACAGGACAGAAATGGCTTTATATGTACTGGAGAAAAACAGTGATGGATATCTTAGAACAATTTTTTTAAAAGGGCTAAGAGCAGCTAATGGCAACCAATCCTCCTTCCAGAGAGTTGGAAGGAGAACAAACCAGAGAAGTGACTTGAAGATAAGAGAATAATACATTTTAAGAACGGAATGATAGCAGTAGAGACAATGGTTTAGTTTATATAAGGAAATAGATAGGTGGTGATAGAAGGCATAAAGTTAAGTTCTCATTGTTTAGGTAAAGAAAATTACTAATAAATATAGAGAATAGAGATTCTACCTAATGAAATAAAGTTAGAGTATAATAATAGAGAAATTCCAAGGTCATAATAAATATAATATAGAAGAATAAAATAATGCATAAAAGGTAAAGGTTCTCCTCACACATATGTGCTAGTAATTCCTGACTCTAGGTGGCAGTGCTCATCTCTATTTCAAAGCTGAAGAGCCAGCGCTGTCCAAAGACATCTCTGTGGTCATGTGGCCGGCATGACTAAGCACTGAAGGCGCATGGAACACTTCCCACCAAAGTGGTCCCTATTTTTCTACTTACATTTTACATGCTTTCAAACTGCTAGGTTGGCAGAAGCTGGGACATATAACGGGAACTCACTCCATTACATAGCACTAGGGATTCGAACTACTGAACTGCCAACCTTTCTGATCGACAAGCTCAGCGTCTTAGATAAAGAGAGAAAGATAGACAGACAAAGAGAGAGAGAGAAAAAGAGAAAGAGAGAGGCAGATAGAGATTTCTCAAGTTTCTTGGGGCTGAGAAGAATTGCTGCAAAACTGAGTTTCCTGCAGTGGACCACTAGACTCCTAAACAACTAGAAAAATGATCTAGTAAAAAGAAAAGGCAACCAAAAGACCAACATGCAAACAAAAGCAAATAAAACACCCCCAGGAGCAAAACAAATTAAAGTTTAATTTGTGTGCATTGCTCAATGGACTGATAAATTGGCCACACCCACCTAGTCACATGACCTAGCCATGCCCACCCAGTCACATGACCACCTAGCCATGCCCATCCAGCCAATCCAGCCCCCAACAGTCTAAGGGACCATGAATTGGCCACCTGTTTAAAAAGTTTGAAGACCCCTGCGATACACCATTTCAGACAGGTACTGTCCAGTCTTTTCTTAAAAACCTCCTGTGATGAAACACCTACAACTTCTGAAGTCAAGTCGTTCCACTGGTTAATTGTTCTCACTGTAAGTAAGTTTCTCCTTAATTCCAGGTTGCTTCTCTCCTTGTTTATTTTCCATCCATTGTCTTTTGTTTTGCCTTCTGATGCTTTGGAAAATAATTTTACCCACTTTTCTTTATGGCGGCTCCTCAAATACTGGAATACTACTATCATGTCACCCCTAGTCCTTTTCTCTAGACTAGCCATAGACAACTCCTGCAGGAGGTATTTTTCAAAGACAGAACAGGAAGCGTGGTCATGGAAGATGTGGAAGTGACCAACGGAGTGGTAGTCTTGCAAATAATGCAATACTATGCCATGAAAGGCTTTATATGTGTCATTTTCCTAAGATGTCCTAGTATGTTGCTGTACCAGGAATTTTGAGCATTGTGAGAAATCTCAATTTGAGCTGCTCATCATTTTCAGAGTGCTGCTACTGCAGTTCATAACATTTGTCACCAAAGCCCTAAGGACCCTAGGAAACACTTGGCTCAGGCTTTCTAGCTTGAAAGGAGTAAGATCTGACATATAAATGGATTCGGAAAAGTTTTTAAAGTTTATCTACCCACAGTTACTGCTCCCTTCACTTCAAAAGATGGGTTCACTTCCCATGCACAAAGAAGTCTGTGCATGGAGGAGTGTAGGGGTGACATGGTAACAGTGTCCCAATATCTAAGGCAAGAGTCAGCAACCTGCAGCTCTGGAGCCGCATGTGGCTCTTTCATCCATCTATTGCAGCTCCCTGTTTTTGGTCAGCTCCACAATTGATGGGGATTTCAGTTAGGACAGGTAGAGGAAAAAGGATGCCATGCTAGGAGGAGACTCTTTGGTGGGGGAACTGGACTTCTGGTTGGCTTCAGAATTGAACGGGGGGCTTCCGGATAGGATCTTTGTGGCTCTTTGAGTGTTTAAGGCTGCTGACCCCTGATTTAAGGGTTACCATGAACAAGACAGGGTCAACCTATGTTCCAAAGGACCTGAGGGCAGGGCATAAAGCAATAGATGGAAATTAATCAAGGAGAGAAGCAACTTAGAACTAAGAAGAAATTTACTGACAGTTAAAACAATTAATCTCAGTAGAGCAACTTGCCTCCATAAGTTGTGGCTGGTACAACAGCCACAAGAAAAAAAAATGAAAACTATTTGTCTGAAATGGTATAGAGCTTCCTGCTTGAGTAGGGGGTTGGAGTAGAATATCTCCAAGATCATTTCTGATTCGGTTATTCTAGACACGCACATCGGAAATCACTCTCCAAATATTATTTAGTATTAGAAAGCCAACTTAATTTAACAGAAGCTCCAAGTGATATTCTTCTTTCCCCTCGCTCTTACTAATGTGAGAAGGCAACAATAATCATGAAGAATTAGTCAAGTTTATTCTTCCCCTCCCTGTAATTTCTGCAAAATAAATAAACAAACAAACAAATGCCATCCATATACATCAGTTATGTTATTCCATATAAAGACTTGGGATCTAATTATAGGACTAATCAATATATCAGTGGGAAGCAACTCCTTAAGCACCCCCCAAGCAGTCGTAGATTTAGGGCAACTGGAAAAAAAACATAGTCAACAACAGCAAAAAAGGGTACAGAAGGAAATGAGCCTCATAAAAAAGGATGAATGATTCTGGCAATGCAAGATGCTCTGAAATAATCGAGATTTCTTCCCTTCCTTATCCTCCCGCTTTTTAGCTTTCTTCCCAGCAAAGCAAATTATAAAAACAAAAAGTGCAATGTTGTTGCAAGTTATCTAGTTCCAATTACCCAGGATAAATATTATACATCTTCATTTATGTCCTTGCTTTTTTTCGTGTAAAAGTGAAACTAACTTCACCATATTGAGGCACAATAAAATATTGTGTTTCAGTGAATTGTGCACCTGTCAGGTTGCATAATTTCAGTGCTGCCAAAGCAAACACTCCTCTCCACCCCCCACTCATTGAATACAGAGTACCAGCTGGGCTAACAACAACTTCAACACATGGCCGACATGCTTGAAGGCATGATATACCCAAGATAGAATGGCTCATTTTGTTTTCATTTATTTGCTAGTTTAGTTAAAATAAATATGTCCTACCTTCCTTTTTTAAAATTTTCAAGGCAGTATACAAAACCAGAATTATTCCTTGGGACTGGAACAATCACCGTTGTTATCCAAGCCTTTTGAAACCCAACATCTTTTATTATGGCAAAGATTTTTTATGTAATGTTGAAAAATTATGACTTATTACTTACTACTTCCACAGATAATAGAAGCCTGTGATTATTACGGCTTCAGAATACTTGATTCATCTAACCCATAAGAATTGGGAGAAGTTCTGTTCCTCTGTATGAGCATCAATAGGAGAAAATTAGTTTGATTGAATGCTGCTTTGGCATAAATCTTTTCTGTGCTGGGATGGAGAAGGAGGAGCAAAGTCTAGAATGCCGATTTTTAGGAACTTAGGCCACTTGGGACTTCAAATTCTTTATTCAACACTAATTTCTGGAGGGGTAAAATATGAAGATGAATGTTTACCTTTTACTCTGCTAGTAGATTTTCCAGAAATGCTGGCTAGTCATCAAAGGAAATATATGTATTTATTATACATATTATACATACCTCTTTGCTGCTTCACTCATGAATTTTTCAGTGGCTTGCAGCAAAAGCTAGAATACTACAGGTATTATAATAATTCCAAATCATCAAATATGTCCCATCACAATAATAAAAACCAACAACATAAATCCAACATAAACAAAATAGTGAAAGCCTTAACTTTTTATAAATCTAAGCAGCCAGACTCAAATATATTCAATCCTTCTATTAATCATTGAAATAAGTGAATCCTTGGCCTGCTCTTACAGGACACTTCCTATCAAAAAAGAGAGGAAGAGAGAGGGAAGGGAGGGAGGAAGAGAGAGAGAGAATTAAATAAAGCCTTTCTGTGTGTACCCTGAAAGTGTAATCTACCATTGAGGGAACAAAATATGGGTCATTCAAGTGAGGCGTAAAAGAGATATCAAGGTGTCACAGAGGCAGTGACCTGGATCTGAGGATCTGACATTTGGTTCACAAATTTCCAATTAGGTTTAAATTCAAACACAGCTCCTCAAATTTCTAATTAATGACCCATCTAAGCAGACAGCATTTAGAAGACAGAGCATTACAGTATTTTGCACAGGAAACTGCAACGAGAAAAGGAAAAAAAGAAAAAGGAGGAAGTTGTCCAAAAGGGAAGCCTTCCCTGGAGAAAGGAGAAGGAATCTATTTTATTATTAACGGTTTATTCAATTTTCTCTTCACGGTTTTATCAGCTAACCTTTCCTCAATTCTATCATTTGTGATCATATTCTGTGCCATTTTAAGTTTCCTTGCTCACTCATTTTTACTGAGTAAAATAATATGCATAATAATAATAAGTATCATAATTAATATGTATAATAATAATAGATGTAATATGTATAATAATTAAGTCACATGAAAAATAATTAATTAAACTTTCTCCATATCATAAAATGTCTCCTTTTCTTCCTGTATTGACTATATAGCAGATGTTCCCAACCTCTGGGATGCAGACTGGTATTAGTCCACAGCTTATTGCAAACAGCGCTGTGCACACAGGGGGCAAGAGCGCAAAGCTTCATCTGCTCATGCACAGGAAACCATCCCCACCACCACCGCCACCTATGGAGCCAGAAAGGTTGGGGATCACTTTGTAGCAAATCACATTTCTCAAAATGTAATGTGGGAATGCAGTAAGTGTGTAGATATGTGTAGATATCACTATACACAGATACTAATCAAACTAGGATATTGTGCATCTTTCAATATTATCACATCAAATCTTAAACCACCTAGTCATATATGTTTCAAATTTTATTTGCTTTCCAGGTTGGTAAAGTAATGTGTTTAGCCAAGCCTTAATCACTTTTAGAAAAGAATGCAAGGATCACATTTTAAACATAGGATTATTTTTTTTAATGATTAATGGTAGAAAAAAATATTCCATGTTTCTTTTAATGTTCAGGTTAAATACTGTCATACAAATACTGTTATACAAATAAAGGTAAAGGTTTCCCTCCCACTTATGTGCTAGTCATTCCTGACTCTAGGGGGCAGTGCACATCTCATTTTCAAAGCCAAAGAGCCAGCGCTGTCCAAAGACTTCTCCATGGTCATGTGGCCGGCATGGCTAAGCACTGAAAGCCCACGGAACACTATTACCTTCCCACCAAAGGTGGTTCCTATTTTTCTACGTGCATTTTTTACCTGCTTTCGAACTGCTAGGTTGGCAGAAGCTGGTACAAGTAACGGGAGCTCACTCCATTACGTGGCGCTAGGGATTTGAACTGCTGAACTTTCTGGTCGACAAGCTCAAAATCTTAGCCACTGAGCCACTGCCTCCCTATTATACAAATAGGCACTGGTTTAATAATCCTGTTACTGCAGAATTTCATTTTGGGAGATAATGAATCATTTGCCTATAGCTCCCTTCTTTTAATCCTGACCCCTTGGTTCAGGTGGCCAAGTTGTTAAGCCCCTCCTTTAAGACTACTTACTGCTAGTGAAGGGCAGAAATGTGTAGAATAAAATCCTATGAGCCTATGACACCGTGACAGATAAATATGAACACTCAGTGTTTATTACTGACAGTAACAGGGTTGTTGTAACTCTCTTGTAAATCTATCCTTCCAGGTTTTAAGTCACCAGCAGTCAGGAGGACAGGAGAAGAGGTGGGGTGCATAGCCATGGTCATGCATGAAAGTCTCACAATAACAAGAATATTGCCTCATGTATATGGAAATTGGCCATAGAGATATGCAACGACTGCGACTGTTGTATAGATTCCTAGCTGTCCAGCCACAGCTCTTCACAAGCTCCTATATATTTTTGCTCCTAGATATTATTTCAGGGCTAGGAAATCTTCAAAGGTATTGGCCTTTAGTGATGACTGTCTTCATCCCTGGGAAAGGCATCTGGTGTTATTCAGGAGTTCATGGCTACTATGGCAACAAAAGGTTTCTCACAAATAATTAGAAATTTGTCACAGGTAGGCAGATACAATCTGGATCTAGTCTTCATTTCAAATCAATTGAGATGTGAATTTAAGATAAAGGATATTAACATCTGTCTTTCTGGTCAGATTGTAGATCATCTAAATCTTAGGCTCCTGAAAGAGTGGAAAACTATTAAAATGGACTTCTCCTGAATTCATAAATTTTCCAAAATCCCTTGGGGATTTTTGAAGCAATTTCATGGGTAGTTCAATGATTAAGCAAAAGCATTTATTAGCAAATAGTTCATTTGCTAATAAATCCCTTGCTTAATCATTGCTTATCTGATGGGACCTAGTACATGATGGCCTTGTCCAATCTTTTATAAAGGTATTGGGTTTGTCATCTGTTTTTTAGAATTATATCCACTACCTGAGATACAGTAGGTAGGTGCCATGAGCCGTGGTGTTCTTTCTTATATTATTCCCTATATTATTTAACATCAGTACACTGATGACATTGAGTTATACATTTCTTCCCATCTTACGAACTTCATCATCTTCAGTACTTCATACAGAGTGCTCAGTTAATAAAATATGTAGAAATATGTCCATGTCACAGATGAAGTTTTTCCCATAAAGAAGTTCACTAGAAAGATAAGAATGGTTATTATATATGGGACTTTCTTTCTTTGCTGCATGAGAGAAAGCAGACAGAGAACAAGAGAAAAACAAAAGGGAAATGGGGGGGGGGGCTAAAATATAGGATCTTTGAAAATGAGTGGGACCTGCTACCTATCTATCCACTCATCAATTACTTCAGCCTATCTGTCACCATAATGCAATGCACTGCAGTGCAATTCCCCCACACCTGCACTAGATTATTCCTTGCAACATTTAAAAGAAGTGTCATTTCTTGCTCCGCTTAATGAGCTAAACTTACCACTATATTTTCTTGACATGGCACCTGCTCTCTGGAATGCTATTCCCTCCAAGTCCTTAAAAGTTATTTCTGTCCCCAAGCCCTGCATCAGAGTGGCAGATGGACCCCTAATGTGATATTTTGGTCCTCAAATGCGATGGGTTCTTGCTTTCTGGACTTTCTAACCACTACTTGAGTCTTAAATAATACGGCAAGGATTATCATTTCTGTTAGTCACCTACCCAACTGGGGATAACACAGTGCTTAAAATGATATTATATTCGATCCAGCTAATCAGATTTGTTTATATGATTATGACATTTAAGGTAAGGGAAAGCAATTAAGACAATTAAGACATTTACTGAATAAGGACTTTTTTAATGTAGTCCAAAAGACACTAACAAATGGGAAGATTCTGTTTTGTGTGCCTGTTTGAGATGTTGCCTCCTAATACAATATTATATACAGTTTTTAGATGGATGGATGGATGGATGGATGGATGATAGATAGATAGATAGATAGATAGATAGATAGATAGATAGATAGATAGATAGATAGACAGACTGATTGACTGACAGATTGACTGACAGATTGACTGACAGATTGACTGATTTCTTTATTGGACACACAAGGAATTTGTCTTTGGAGCATATGCTTTCAGTGTACATAAAAAGACAAGATGCATTGGTCAAGAATCATAAAGTACAACACTTAATGATAGTCGTAGGATACAAATAAGCAATCGGGAAACAATCAATATCAATATAAAACATAAGGATACAAGCAACAAAGTTACAGTCATTTTATGTTTTAATTGTACACCACACAGGTCTGCTCTGTGAGTGACATGGGTGATTTATAAAACTGATAAACAAATAAATAAATAAAAACTAAAAAACCAAATAAAAAACAAAACCTTTCAGTAGTTTCTTATCAGCCCTGCTCGTCTTGTCTATGATTATCATGGCAACAATCGGTATAAACTATTTATTAAAAATATAAGCACTATCCTCTTGAAAAATGCAAGGATAGAGTCCACACTTTAATAATAAGTTTGTATTCTACCCTTAGTCTTTTTTATAAAATTTATTTATAAAAAAATAAGAAACATTTAACTAGTCTGTACCACGGGGTTCAGTTAATGTGAAAAATAATAGCAAGAACCATTAGTATCAGGAAGGCATGTGTTTATCACTTCACTTAAAGATGCAGGATCCAAATCAAAATGAAATAAAACTCTTTTCCTCCTAATAGAGGATATAATTGGGCAGAATCTCCAAGGAATTTGTTTGTTCCTTCTACATAAAACCCTATTACTGGCTGATCCCAGAACAAAGATTCATTTCTAGTGATCTCCTACCCTTAATCCGCCCAGCTTTCTCCCTAGTGGGTACACAGGTGCTCAGACAAGTTAAGAACCTCTTTCTTTGCAAGGAAGCTGTAATTGATAAGACTTAGGCACACTGTAGAAATGGAAATTCATCAGTGAGGCAGCAAAATGATCCTGTTCTATAGGGAGACAAAGAGAAGCTTTATGACCCAAACAATAGCAGAAAGTGAGGGAAAGGGTGGGAAACACAGGACTCCATAATGGCAAAAAGGAATTTGAATTTTATCTGAATTTCATCGTAGAAGACACTGCTATTGCTGTTATTTAAAAAGGATTTGGCAATAGCACAAGGTGCACTTGGTGCTACAAAAGCACCACACAAGTCAGTCTCCTACATTCTGCTTCTCTACATGAAGATATCCATTCAGACCCAAAAGAGAGCTAGAATTTCTCCTCCAGTTTTCATTGCAGAGAGCAGTTTTTGTATGTGGAGGAACAATGTGTCTTATTTCAATGCTATCTGTTGTCTGAAGTTTACCAGCTTAATGACTAGGTTAGATACTGCTTTAAATAGTTAACCAATATTGGTTAAAATTGTGATCAAGTGATAAATACATTGCATCCAAGATTGGGCTAAAGAAGTGTTTTTTGAAACTTTAAGATGTGTAGATTTCAACTCTCAGAATTTCCCAACCAGCACAGTTGATGTTGGATGTTGATGCTAACAATGCTGGTTGAGGAATTCTGGAAGTTGAAGTCCACACTTCTTAAAGTTGCCAAATGAAAAAAAAATGGTCTAATTCTGCTGGTGGGGTCCAGGACTTTTGAACATTGTGCATCCCCACTCAACCTTCTTAAGGGCCTGAATAACCGCCAGTGCTGTTGGGGTCATCTTTGCGGCCCCAACAGAGATGCATCACTCTGGATGTCATTAACAGATAAGACAAGAACCCACCTTACCCTGTGTGCATCTTGCTCCTTTCTTCCCCATCTTTTAACTGTAATTTAATAATAATAATAATAATAATAATAATAATAATAATGCTGAAACTCTATGGAAAGTCAGAAATAGAAATCCAATCATTGACAAATACAGTCCGAGTATTCAGCACCGATATTTCAATGCAGTTTGGCATGGAAAAATGCGCCACTGTATCCATAAAAAGGGGCAAAATCACTGCATCTGAGGGAATTGAAATGCCCAATGGCCAACTAATTAAATGCAAAGAAAATGAAGCCTACAAATACTTAGGCATTCTGCAGTTGGATAACATCAAGCATGGAGAAGTAAAAACTATTGTCAGACGAGAGTACACCAACAGAGTTAGGAAAATTTTGAAATCTAAATTGAATGGTGGAAATACAATCAAGGCCATAAATACCTGGGCAATACCAGTTATAAGATACACAGCTGGCATAGTTAACTGGACACAAACTGATTTGGACCTTTTGGACCGAAAAACCAGGAAACTAATGACAATGCACTACAGTTTACATCCACGTGGTGATACTGATAGATTGTACCTCCCCCGAAAATCAGGTGGCAGAGGATTATTACAAGTGAAGCAAACAGTTGAAGAAGAAAAACATGCACTGGCTGATTATTTAAAAGAAAGTCAAGAACATCTATTAATCGAAGTAAAGAACAAAAATCTACTGAAGGCCCAACAGACAAAACAAGAATACAGAAAAGATGTGATAAAATCAAGAATGGAGAGTTGGCAGAACAAAGCACTGCATGGTCAATTTCTGGAAAAAATAAAAGATAAAGTGGACAGGGAACAAACTTGGTTATGGTTAAAAACAGGTACATTAAAGAAAGAAACAGAGTCACTAATCCTGGCTGCGCAAGAACAAGCTATCCGCACAAATGCCATTAAGGCCAAAATCGAAAAATCCTCTGATGATGCCAAATGCAGACTTTGCAAAGAAGCTGACGAAACTGTTGATCACATTCTCAGCTGCTGTAAAAAAATCGCGCAGACTGATTATAAATTGCGGCACAATTCAGTAGCACAAATGATCCATTGGAATTTGTGCAAAAATTATAATATTAAAACAGCAACAAACTGGTGGGAACATCAGCCTGAAAAAGTCACCGAAAATCAGATGGTCAAGATCTTGTGGGATTTCCGTATACAAACCGACAAAATACTGGCGCATAATACACCAGACATCACACTGGTTGAGAAAAATAAGGTCACAATCATAGACATCGCAATACCAGGTGATAGCAGGGTCGCCGAGAAGGAACATGAAAAAATCACAAGATACCAGGACTTAAAAATCGAAATTCAACGACTATGGCACAAACCAGCAGTGGTAATTCCAGTGGTAATTGGCACACTGGGTGCTATTCCAAAAGCACTGGAATTACATTTAAAACAGTTAAAAATTGACAAAATCACCATCAGTCAAATGCAAAAAGCCGCACTGCTTGGATCTGCATGCATATTACGAAAATATGTTACGACGTCCTAGGCCCCTGGGTGGGGCCCGACTAGTAACCAATGCCAAATCCGGTGAAACAACTGGCCGCTGTGATACAATTGTACAATAATAATGCCGGTCCCAAGCCCGGATGAGAAAGGAGGAGGGTTGGGGTCATGTTGGCAACCTGAGCCCATAAAAACCTGCCAACCCATACAACATGGTGAAAGAAACGAATAAAAATTCTATACCGCATTGGTCATCACGCGGGTTAACAAGGGCTGTGGCAGATGTTGAGGTCCCTGGACATCCGTCGACAAATGGGCTACAAGTGGACCAGCCAACAAAATGACAAAAATATAGTGCAGATGAAAACCATGCCATAATGGCCTGTTACTACAACTCAGAGCCAGAAAAAAGAGGTTATTTAAAGCGAATGTATGAATTATGGAAACAACAATATCCAGATTCAAATGTTAGTGAACAACAACTAGCAGATCAAAAGCAATTTATTATACGGAATAAAGTGTTTAGTGAAGTTGAACTTGAGGAAATTCAAGCAAAGTGCAAAACTAAAAAAACAACATTACAAGCGGAAATAACTGATATTCAAGACACAACTAAAGACATTGTAGTAGAACTCCCAGAAGAAGCTGTCGGGGAGGAAATAACAACACTACCACCTTGGTTAGAACTCGAGCTGTTGAGCTACCAACCAGTCCCAAAGGCTGTGAATCTCACCAAAGATTAACCACATAATAATAATAAAAGCTAGACATGACCGAGTTGCTAAACTAATCCACCGGTCATTATGTAAAAAATATGACTTACCTGTATCCAAAAAGTCATGGGAGCACAAAGTGGAAAAAGTTACCTAAAATAAGAAGGTGAAGATCTTTCGAATACAGATGGATCAGAACACAATGCACCAGATATCACCATTTTAGAGGGCCGAAACATACAATTTATTGACATTGCAGTTCTAGGAGATGCCGGAGTCGAAGAAAAAGAACTGGGGAAAAAATCACAAAATATCGTGAATTGGCCATCGAAACTACATGGCTATGGATGAAACATGTAACAGTGATATTCATTGTCATTGGGACACTTGGTTCCATGTCCAAGAATTTTATAAGATACATCAACAAATTGCAACATCCTGCAATAACACCAGCAGAACTGCAAAAAACTGCACTACTCGGAACATCATATATTTTAAGAAGGTGCTTGGTTGATATCTATGATGCTGGCAGAAACCTGTATCAACCATTAGCACCAGTCAGTGGTATTTGTGACATATTTTAAAATGTTCAGTTGAGTGAGTTTCATGTTTAATGAGTAAAAGAAAAGTTTCATGTTTAATGAGTAAAAGAATAATAATTATAATAGTTTTAATGTTTTAATAGGGGGTTTACTGTTTGTAAAGTGAGATGGACAGCATACGGGTCAGATAGGAAGAAAATATGGGGGAAGGAAGGGAAGCAATAGCAATAGCAATAGCAGTAGACTTATATACCGCTTCATAGGCCTTTCAGGCCTCTCTAAGCGGTTTACAGAGAGTCAGCATATTGCCCCCAACAATCTGGGTCCTCATTTTACCCACCTCGGAAGGATGGAAGGCTGAGTCAACCCTGAGCCGGTGAGATTTGAACCGCTGACCTGCTGATCTAGCAGTAGCCTGCAGTGCTGCATTTAACCACTGCGCCACCTTGGCTCTTAGGCCAAGAGGAGGGAAGGAGGGAAGAAAGAAAGAAAGAAAGAAAGAAAGAAAGAAAGAAAGAAAGAAAGAAAGAAAGAAAGAAAGAAAGAAAGAGAATCTGTTCAAAGGACATCAAGAGAACAGCCAAATATCCACTGATTAACATATGGAGTCTTTGACTTCATATGGTGCAGCTGGTTAATCTTTGCCATTCAAATGGATATATCTACTTTTCCATAAAGAGACAAATCTAACTGGGTCATGTCTGAAAGCCTTCCTGAATAACAGATCAGGTATCTGGAAAACCAAAATTTATAGCCTGGTGTCAAAGGGTAAAACTGGCTGATTAGATTTGCAGTGTTTTGTTCAGATTCTATTTAGTGGAACAGAGCAAGTACGTTAATATTTATTCCATAGTTTTATATAATGTCATTATTTTTGCTACCTGATTACAAATATCAGATACATTAAGTCATTCACTAATGACAAAAATCCTCTAAATAAAATAATAATATGACGTCCCAGGACCACTTGTTTACTCTGCATCTTTGACGAAATTCGTTTCCTAAAATTTTATAATCTAATTGCCAAAAAATGTTGGTACCAGATCCTTCTTTTTTTGGAGCCAGAAACTTATAAAAAGACTCTAAAAAAAACCCTCTCTGAATTGTAAAACAATTATCCCCCCTGGCTGAAAAGATTTAATTTGCCATGCAATCTAAGAAAGATTTTGCTGGATAAATGACAGCAACAGCTGATAAAGATATTCAGGAAAAAAATGGGAGAAACGTAAAGAGGGGGATGGGCATAATGTGTCTGAACTAATGTGGTGTTTTATGACTCTCTGGTGATGATGAAATCCAATCAGCATCACTCTGTTATTTTTCTTTAAAGCCCTCTGAGGATTTCAAAGAGTTTTATAGCCCTAACACCTTTAATTGGAAGTAAGTTGCATTGATTTCTAAGGAACTTTGTTCCTTCCAAATAAGTGTCTGTTAGGATCCCAGCCTTAATGTGATTAACTCCCCATTAACACTCCCTGCATGTGTCTGATAGCTACTTTGTGCTTTTTTTCTGAGCAGAATCAAGATTTTTTTTTACATCATTTCATAATATACAGGAACTGCAGGGTCCCTGTAATCTGCTTTCATGGCTATTATTCTTGTCCCACATAAATGGAGGAAGGACCACCTTGGTACAAGATATTACAGAAACTAAATAGAGAACAAGTAGAGCTAAGGTATCTGCTTAATTATTATTTATTAAGAAAATGTACATGGCCACCAAAATTATTCATGACGACTCTGGGCGGATTAGAGAAATAAAATACAAATACAAAACCCAATAACCCCCCCTCCCCCAGTGCCAACAGTCAAAGAAACCATTTGATGGGCTCTGTATCACCCTGGGGTCCAAAGGCCCACTGGCAAAACCATGACTTCGGGGTCTTTCAAAAGAGAATCAAGGGATCACACATATCCAGGGGTTGATGTTCCACAGAGAGGGTGCCATCCTGGAAAAAGCCTTCTTCTTTCTCCTACTATATGGACCTCTTGTAGAGAAGAGACCAGTGGTGGGTTTCAAAATTTTTAGAACCTCTTCTGCAGGTGTGGCCTGCTTTGTGGAAGTGGCTTGCCAGCCATGTGATTGGGTGGGAGTGGCTTGGCAGTCATGTGACTGGGTGGGCGTGGCCAACTTGTAAAATGTGGTAAAACTCACTTAACA
This sequence comes from Thamnophis elegans, assembly GCF_009769535.1. Lineage (NCBI taxonomy): Eukaryota > Metazoa > Chordata > Lepidosauria > Squamata > Natricidae > Thamnophis > Thamnophis elegans. The sequence goes on along the minus strand of NC_045541.1, from coordinate 149,863,411 downwards.
ACGCTCTTTCTTAGTAACCAAAATGTTGGCTCAGAAACTCTGGCATTGAAGTGTACAAGTCTTAAAGCTGTCAAGTCAAAAGACCCTTGCACCCCTAACCCTTTAGGGGGAAAAAACCCAGGTGTTCAAACTTGACAGCTTTAAGATTTCTGGACTTCAATTCCCGGAATTCCTCCTCTCGCTCTTCATCTTGTTGATGTGCAGGTGGGTGGGGGGAGGGAGCTGGAACTGGTTCTAAATGGCACTGTAGATTTGTGGAACCTCTTCTATAGAAGAGGTTAGAACTGGCAGGAATCCACCCCTGGAAGAGAGCCATAATATACCCTACCTTTTCTCTCTAGTGCATTGGCTGTATGTAATTGGGAAAAGATGTCCTTCAAACAACCTAGTCCCAGGCCATGCAGAGATTTAAACCATTAATTCCATGGAGTTTGCTAGCAACTCGTTTTTTAAGTATAGTTATATAAAAGTCATAAACACCATCTGAACAGGCAGAGCAACCAATAGATGGATACTGTAAGGAAATCAATTATCCTTGACAAAGCTACAACAATATTTCCACATGTTGATTTCTTTTCCTTTTTCTCCAGTGTCACTACAACTACTACCAGGTAACTGAAATAAATTCTTTCTCTTTTTTTCTTTTAATAGCAATAGCATTTAGACTTATATACCATTTCACAGTGCTTTACAGCTCTCTAAGTAGTTTACAGAGTCAGGATATTGCCCCCAACAATCTGGGTCCTCATTTTACCAACCTTGCAAGGATGGAAGGCTGAGTCAATCTTGAGCCTGGATTGTAAAAAAGAAGGTGGCTCTTTGTGAAGGACTAGCTGTCATTTGACATTTTAACCCCTCTCCTTTTGGATGCTCCTGAAAATAATGGTTCTGGAATAGAAGATGCAACACTGTTGTTTTTTTGCAGGGGGGGGGGGCTTAGTTACCACCCTACCATTTTCTTTTTCAATATGCTCCTTCTGTTCTTTTGTACTCTTCCAAATGGATATTCACAAACAGTTAAACTCTGTGAAAATCAGTAGTGTCCACTGAGTTATACTTGAATGATTTATTGAATGGCAGAAGATTGTCAATAACACAGCTGTCTCAGATGAAAAACTATGTATTCATTTGAATGGGCATTGTGTAATCCAGAATTCTCCAGAGAGTAGTTCAAATCTATGTGAAATTCCCACCTGAACCGCTGTAATCTTACATTTAGATTTCATTGAAGTAACTTACATGATAGATGGTGGGGAGAGGCAGAGAGGGGGGAAAGCTACATATTTCCTCTCCCTATTGATTTCTGAAGACACTACAGTTATTTCCAGAACTTCTGTTACATCCACTGTTATATGTTGAACCAACTCATTACAGCTAAACAAAACCAATCACAATGAACAGCATGCATGGTGAGACTGTCACAATAAAGATCACAAACAATGAAAACATTTGGGGCTATCTGCACATTACAAAAGCAAATTCACCAGCTATGCACAGTGGACACAGCTTGGACCATTGACTAGAGAACACAGATAGGAACCTATTTCACTTGCAGCAATTGATATTTCTCTATGACCCATTCGTTGCTAGAAAATTGGAGTCACTTATTTCTGGACAAGGAAGAAATAATCTAATCCAGTTAGATTACTAGTTTGCTAGAGTGGTGGAGAAACCTATTTCTTTCTTTGACCAGGCTGCCTTGCCCAGAAATAGGAAATGTTGTTGCCCGAAATAGGAAAAATTGAAATGGGACAAGCTTCCTTGAATGTGTACAGTATGCAATTTTAAACATGAGAGAAAATGAAAACAAGAGGTATTTTCTTCCTCTTTTCTTCCTTTTCAAAGGAAAGCAAGAATAAATTAATTCTCAGCCTGCAAAGCTATTCTGGCCTCAATGGTTCCCAAACACATACATATACGCACACATCAATAAATGATTGTCTTTATTACCAAGAGAGAATTGTACATATTTATAGGGACAATTACATGTTAACATTTAGAATCCGGAGCACACATCGTTCAAGTGATACAGGTATAGTAGCTTTGCAACTATCAGATATGCAGGGGTGGGTTCCTGCCAGTTCTAACCTCTTCTATAGAAGAGGTTCCACAAATCTACAGTGACATTTAGAACCAGTTCAAGCTCCCTCCCCCACCCCATCCACACATCATCAAGATGTGAGCAAGAGGAGGAATTCTGGGAGTTGACATCCACAAGTCTTAAAGCTGTCAAGTTTGAACACCCCTGGAATATTTTTTTCTAAAGGGTTAGGGGTGCAAGGGTCTTATAACATGGCAGTTTTAAGACTTGCACACTTCAATGCCAGAGTTCCTGAGCCAACATGACTGGAGGAGGAATTCTGGGAGTTGAAGTCCACAAGTCTTAAAGCTATCAAGTTGGGTTTTTTTCCTAAAGAGTTATGGGTGCAAGAGTCTTGTAACTTGACAGCTTTAAGACTTGCATGCTTCAAATGCCAGAGTTTCTGAGCCAACATTTTGGTTCTTAAGCAAGAGCGTTGTTAAGCGAGTTTCACCACATTTTACAAGTTGACCACGCCCACCCAATCACATGACTGTCAAGCCACTCCCACTCAGTCACATGGCCAGCAATCCACTCCCACAAAGCAGGCCACACCTACAGAAGAGGTTATAAAAAATTTTGAAACCCACCACTGCAGATATGGTACTTGTCAGAACATTGGTGCCCAGACTTACCTACTCCTGCCTTATTTTCTGGGTCATCTACCCAACCTTTTATTTAATAAATTTTTTGGACATTTCTCTAGGTAGAATGTTGATCATATCTGCTTGTCATGTGAGGCTAGAAAGAACTAACATTAATAGAAAAGAGGCTTGTAATAAGATTCAAAATCAGATCAGTGTGCTGAATGTTGGGCTAAAACAAACTCGATGAAATCAAATAGATATGGATGTAAGGGCTTATCGTTATTTACAACATTATCAAATAAGCAAACATATAAATGCAGGATAGAAAAAAATGGATAGTATGAAAGAATAAACAAAAGGATTTTCAAGTATTAAAAAAAATATTCAAAAGTTTGAAGATTACTGTTATCTCTCCTTTTACACTTAAGCCATATTTTCACTCTTACCTATTATAGCTGGATTTTGAAGCTCATGACCCAGATAGAATAATCTCTGGATAAAATCATTTGTCAATAGTAGACAGATGGAAAAGTAGTCATTTATTTCAAAGGTGCTTTTTCTCAGAGACAACTGGACTTTCTGTTTTTTCTTTGAAGATGTTTCACTTCTCATCCAAGAAGTTTCTTCAGCTCCGGCTGAATGGTGGGGAATAGAAGGATTTATACTCCTTGCAGACAGCTGGTTATTTGCATTTTTTAGCAAGTCACTGAAGTCATTTATTTTTAAATAAATATGGATTTAAAAGAGAATATGGATAAACACTGGACAGATGTTTCCAGTCTATATTAGTTTCTAATATCTTGGTCTAAACATCCCACAACTTTCATTTTGCTGCTTCAAGATGGACTAACATCTTCTTCATTTACACAAACCTCCATTCATAAATATATTTCTGAAAGATTGCCTAAGAAAATATAAACTTAAATGTAATTTATCCTACAACATTCACCTTTTGATTGCATTTTCTCAGCCGGAAATGTAATTCATACTTTGCATATTCCTATAGAAAACAGACCCCATCCTGAAGATGTCCGTATTTTGGGTGGGGGTGGAGTGATTGTGCACTTGCTGAAAGTGGGCAGATGATGTTTGGTTCGGTTTTATGTTACAGTAACTTTGGGCTGCTCATCATTTCTTATTTTTCTTTTGTAATAATTAATTGTAAAATGCTTTGAGTTAATGCGATCTTGGCAGGCTATAAATTGTATAAACAAACAAACAAACACATACATACACACACACACCCACACACACACCCACACACACACACACATACATACATACATACATACATAAATTCTTTTGTTTCCTAAATGTGTGAGATTTTTTTTTTCATTCCCATGGCAAACTTTCTCTGTCTTCTTGCTTGTTCTGCATTGTGTATGCTCTACAACCTGAGGGATTTAATTTGCCTTTATTAAGAGCATTGCATTTTACTAGCTGTGAGCAAATGCTATAGCTCAGAAGGTATAAAAGAGCATAATTGGGGAAGATACAGAATACAGACTAATATTTAGCTGTCACCCAATGCAATGGTAAATTTGATATCTTGTATCTTCGACTCACAGGCATGTCTCAAATACAATTATGACATTCTATAAAATGAGAAGTATTCCAATAGAATTCTAACACACACAAACACACTATAGCTGGTTTAAAGTAAAGTTTTATTAATGGTACTCAGGGCAGATCAAGCCATTGCAAAGCACATTTTACAGTAAAGGATGTAGTTATTGGTGAAAGCAGAGTTATTTATCATCATGCTAAACTGGGTTGGAAAACTAAATTATAAAGAAATCAAAGGTAAAGCCAAAAATACTATCTGAAACTGAATCATAATTCAGCTGTTATCTTTCCATTGGGCTCCTAATAAATACACACAACCAATATTATATTTTAGATATATATATATTACAGCCTCCCACCCCCCACCCGCCAACAGCTAACATCTCCTATTTGGTGACAGAGAATAGTATTACAAAAAAAAAACCAAAACAGAAATAACTTTGGGCTTTTGGTCTTCCCGGTTTTAGGGACTTTCCAACTTTGGTTCTGAATAGGGTACATGTGCAATCTGGGAATCAGTTTGTTTAATGCATCTTTTTATAAACCTTAGGAAAAAGGTACAGTAATTTAACAGTAAAGTTCATAGATAAAGTTGATTGAGTGATTTGCCTGATTTCTTTCTTTTAATTTAAAGGAATGACTAATTAGGTGAGACCACCAAAGAAGATAATATGTAACAATCTGACATAGTCTGGAAAGGTTACAATTTCGGTGATATAAACTTAGTGGAGTGGAACATCATTTATAGATAATGTTCATGATCAGTGCTTGATGATTTGCTGAAACAGAGTGGGGGGGAAATGATACTGCAAAGGGTTCAAGAAGGTTCATTGGGCTGGAATAAATAAACCTGCAATGAAACTGTTTAATGAAATCTCAGAAGCCCAGGGATGTGACCTGAATGATGAAAACTAGACACTGAGGATGGAGTTCAGAGATGTTATAGTGATTTATTAACTCCCTCATATTGTTTTCTGTGCTCTCTTTTGAACCCTCTTTGCATTATCTTCCACTTAAGTAAACCTTTGCAAATTCTGTCGTGTGTCCTTTCTCTGACTTGTATCCATGGCTCAATTGTTTTGCATAGTTAGTCTTCATTGGCCACTTTTTTCATACAAAATTCACCATGGAAAGAATACAGCATCCATACTATTCAGGAATTATCTTGAAAAGCATACAGATGTTCATATTTGTTTTCCTTTATTTTTTTTCTACAATAAATAGTAGTATGAATTACACATGTAACCAAAATGAAATAAAAACAGGATATGGGTAAATTTATCTCTGCTTTCTATAATTTTTTTATGTTTTTTGATGCACATGATTGCTAGGGTTTATTTTTGTGTTTGCTTTTGAATGTTTGGATAAAAAGAACTGCATAAAAATGAAACTCCCCACATGCATTTCTTTAACTAGATGGAAAGATGAAGTTTCCTAAGTATATAATCATGTCTGACTAAAGATGAATTCCATACTATAACTGTACTCTAATCTATATATTACTTTACAAAATATGAACTTGGTTGGATCACTATTAAAATGAGAAGCAAAAAGATTTTTTCTCTCCTTGAGTCTTGCAAATGCCTTAATAAGTATAATGTGTTTAGAGTTAGTTCCTTTTAGAAAACACAAAACAATGCTCAACTTGTTTTTAGTCTTTAACACTATGACTTATTCCTGAAACAAGATTAAACTTCCAATATTACATCCTCTTCCCTGAAAGTAAACTCACTGAACTCAGTGATATGCATAGCATCATGTTATAACAATTCAATCCTACAGATGTCTACTCATAAGTCTGAGCTGAGTAAGACCTACTTCCAGATAAGTGAATAAGAAATTGCAGGCACATGGCTTACCAATTAAGGTTATATATTATGTCTGCACTTTCTACAGATTTAATTTTGGCTCTCTGTGGGTAAGGCTGCCTTATCCTGCTTCAGCAATTGGCGGCTCATTTCAGGGCTAAACTATGAATGTATCCTAACACACTATTCTGAAGTGGATTTTTCATGACCAGACATACTGTAAAGTATTTATTAATGTACTAAGAGAAGAAGAAGAAGAAGAAGAAGAAGAAGAAGAAGAAGAAGAAGAAGAAGAAGAAGAAGAAGAAGAAGAAGAAGAAGAAGAAGAAGAAGAAGAAGCCTAACTGAAACCAATGTAGCAGTGGGAAAATATGAGGATATAATTTGAGGAGGGAAGTAAGCTTAATCAGGGCTGATATTGTTTCTGCAGTCTCTGAACACAAACATGAATCAAGACACTATAATGCAGAATCAAATTAAAAATGGAATCATCTAATCCTTGCTGCTAAATATGCCATTATTGTATGGAGCTGATTCCCCTATAGACATAGCGTCTTCTTATTTCTTTGTGCCCACGTTGTATGCTATCAAAGCAGGGGGCGGGTGTTATAAATCCAACTTTCTCAATTATCTCTGAAACAAGAAAATATTAACAGTTTGAGAACAATGTGAATCTTATGTCAACTTCAAACTACAGTTAATATTCAAACTAGTTACGATTCTGATAGTTAGCATTTCAAAATTAATTGGAAACAAATCTGACAGAGAGGAATTACATACAAAGCAGTAATAGATAAAACTATATCCATATTATAGCATGCTACATAGAGATATGATTGTTGGAAACATTGAAATTCACAATGTTCCATAGATCAGTTTACAAATAAATTCTTATATGAGCTGTCTGATTCTACAAGTGAACCAGAAGTGGTATTCTGCCGGTTCGCACCAGTTTGGGCAAACCGGTAGTAGTGGCGGCGGGCAGCTCCACCCACCTGGCCAGACATCATCATGGATGCTCTGCTCATGTGCAGAAGCACCACGCTTGCACAAAGCAGGCGGAGATGCACTCCCGGTTTCAAACCATCAGCAAAGGTAAGAGGATTTCATGCCTGAATTGAACTATAAAGTGCACACTCTTACCAGAGAAGACTATGCAGTGAGAGGGATGGAAAGCAGAGTTAATAAATAAAATAGTAAAATAAAAGGTTTGGCCTAGCCTAGTTAGGATAGCAGCTCCCAATATATTTAGTGGGAAATAAACTAATCAATCAGAATAAGACTTATTTTTTAATAAAGTAAGACTATGCGTTTATTTTTTACATAACAGGAGTTTTTATTTCAAGCTCCAATCTTCTGTACCCCAATCTGGTAGTGGCATAGAAGAAAGATGCAGAGATTTCATATTTTCAAATTTTAATATGAAAATACTTTAGCTTCCTTTCTTAATTGTAAATCACGGGTATAGCTGTTCAAGACTCTTGTTACTTATCTTGAGTGTGCAGGAAGGAGCTATGAAAGAAGGGTTGGTTGTTAGAGCTGTAACTTGTCTCTTTGCCCCATGGCCAGTCCTGAGGCCTGGGCTTTGTCCTTGTGGGATTGGAGATAAACAAGATAAATTTTCCAAAAATGACAGGGGCACTTTAGATTCTTTACAACAGAAAATATTTTTAAATTTGTCAAAAATAGAATTAGTTTCATAACTGAGTGAACATTTGAATATGGGTCTAATGCTGCTATCCTTTTATCCTAGCTAATAAACTGGATTTCAGAATATCTTTATGTTGGTTTGCTTTTGAAAAGGACAGACTCATAAACAGCTAATGAAGATTATAAACAGGATAAAGAATGTCTTTGGCTTATTTAGCCCTGTAATTCTTCCTGCAAAACAGTTAAATGTCTCTAGAAAGTTCCACATCTGGCATTGTAAGAACAAAAGCCCTGTTGGCTTCTTGTTTACCCTAGGGCAGTGTTTCTCAAGCTAGGCAACTTTAAGGTATTTCAACATCATCTCCAAGAATTCCCCAGCCAGAATTCCAGGAGGGGTAGTGAAGTTTCCTTTCATCATTCATTTGGAAGCATAATTTAGTTAATATTCCCCAAACAAATGCACAGATCAGATTTGTTTATCCTCAGTAAAAAAATCAAATGACAAGTTCAAGTTATCAACTTACAAATACTGAAATAACAGCACCAGGTTTCATATAAAAATGTAGGTTGTGAAATAAAAAGTGTAGTTTGGAATAATTAAGGTAAAGGTAAAGGTTCCCCTTGCACATATATGCTAATCGTTCCCAACACTAGGGGGCAGTGTTCATCTCCATTTGAAAGCTGAAGAGCCAGCGCTGTCCAGTGTGACCATGTGGCCGGCATGATTAAATGCCGAAGGTGCACAGAACATTATTACCTTCCCACCAAAGGTGGTTCCTATTTTTCTACTTGCATTTTATGTGCTTTCGAACTGCTAGGTTGTCAGAAGCTTCTGCTTTGCTGCTGCTTCAGCTGCCATGAAACGGGAAGGGGGGGGCTTGTTGTGGGAGGGTTTTAATTGATGTGCTGGAGGTCTGCTGACGGAATGTTCCAGGGTGTTCCAGTCGTCGGGGTGTACGCATGCGTACGTGTTTCCCGCCTACATCAACGGCCTTCACATTCCATCTTGGCCTGTCTTTTTGAAGTTATCTCACACCTGACATTTGAGGGACTTATGATTGGACTGGAGCTTTGATCCTGTGGGGGGGGAACGGGCTATGCTATATATCAATTGCTTTCGCGCCATATTATTCAGATCTTGCTTCACTACTGCTCGCTTACCATTTATAATTAGTAAAAGTACTTTGGATTTCCAACCCATGGAGTCTCTTGGTCTTCTTTCCTAATTATGGAATGGAGTGGGGCCTGACAAGAAGCAAGATCTCAGTAATATCCCTTTCCAGGAGATTTACGTCTACCGAGAAGGGACATAATGTCTTCTCCGACCAGAGAGGAGGAAGGCGCCGTTGGAGGGATGGACTCCAGTGAACTGGGACCTCCCGACCTTTCTTTACACCAGCCCAGCCCGTCTGACCGACCTCTGCACGAAGATTTATGTCAACTGCAAATTTCCAGTCAGCCTGAGCCTTCCCCCCTGCCCCGGTGGTCAACTTCAGTGGGGCAAAGAGAAATAGAGACAAGTTGGAATGCTGGTCTCACCCAGAGACCACCTCAACAAACTTCGCTGGAGCCAGGGGCCGTGAGAAAACCTCAGGGGGGCGAATTTCCTGACTATTGGAGCCAAAGAGGCGATGAAGCGGAATGGAGAAATTATCAGCACCAGGGCCCCGTGAGAAAACCACAGCGGAGTGAGTTACCTGATTATTGGGGTCAAACATTTTTGGAGGACAGGAGGGGGGAGGAGGAAAGAGACTGGAGAAGTTGGCAACGTCACCCACGCCAGGATTCTCCCCCACCCCCCCCTCGGCCTGCATCACCCCCTGCGGCTAGAGGTTTTGCTGATCAAAGGGGACCTCCCCCCCAAGCCCCACCTCGAAGACATCGAATGGCTAAAATTCCTCCCTTGCCGGTGCGTTTTGATGGTTCTTCCACCAACCTTCCCTCTTTTCTTATGCAAGTTTTTAACTACATGGAAATTTATGGGCGGGACTTTGAATCTGATACTTTAAGGGTCAGAATGGTTCTTTTATCTTTGGATGGTGAAGCGGCCACGTGGTCGACTGCTCTGCATATGTCTGGTTCTCCCCTCTTGGGGAATTTCAACCGTTTTATGGCGGCTTTCCGCCAACGTTTTGATGACCCGTTGACCGAGAAGCGGAACAAATTAAAGTTTTTAACCTTTGACCAAGACGATAGACCTGTGGCCCAATACATCCAGGAGTTTCAATGTCTGTCTCAGTATATGAGAGGCTGGGGGGAGGATGCGCTTCTGGACAGATTTGCTGAAGGCTTAAACGCTGACATTTATCAACAATGTGTCAATCGTAACCTGCCGAGGCGTTTAATCACTTGGTTCGAACATGCTGCTGACGCTGAGCTTGATTTAATTCGTCTGCGCTATGCCACTGAAGAAAGAAGGAAGCGAAAAGAAAGAGCTGCCAAGTCCCTCCCCCCTCCTGCTACTCAAGCGCTTCCCAAACGCCGGGGCGACGCGAGGGAGCCCCCTTCTGGCTCCTCCAGACCTTTAACATGTTTTCGCTGTGGCAAGCTTGGGCATACCGCCCCCCTCTGTCGGGCGAGATCACCCCTCTCCACCCAACCCCCTCCCAGACGGGAGGAGAAGCCTGCAAGAGGCCCTGGAAAGAAAAAGAGGGAAACAGCTTTCGCAGGAGAAACCAACCCCCCTCCTCTTGCCCAACCATTGAAGGATGACGCGGATGCTAACTCCTCTTCTTCTGATGACTCAGATGACGACGCTTCACCTAACTGGGTGAGTTCAAACAAGGGGCCCCTTCTACTCCCTATTGAATTAAAGGTTCCTTCTGAGGGAACTACTGCCACCCTCCTGGCATTACTGGACTCCGGCTGTTCCCGGTCCATGATCAACCCAGCCATGGTTGAAAAATTAGGCCTCAAATTGCGAACTTTAAAAACCCCTCTTGTGTTTTGCCAGATAGACGGATCTGTTGCGGGGGGGGGGCCTGCCCATTTTTTTACTGAGCCTTTGGAAATGAAATTGGGGACCCACACTGAATTGATCTCTTTTGTGGTCGCGCCTGGCATGGACAGACCACTTATTTTGGGCATCCCATGGCTCCGGAAATGGAACCCTCACATTAACTGGCGGACAGGCCGCTTGCGGATTCGCTCCAAGGTACCTCCAGTGGGGGAGGGCTCTCCAAGCCAACCTGCAGTCACTGACGTTCCTGAGGTGGCCGCTAGGGGGCAGGAGAGGATTGCAGGAGAGGAGAGAATTCCGAAAGAATATTTGGATCTTAAAGAAGTCTTTAGCGAGCAATCTTCGGACATTCTACCCCCCCACAGGCCTACTGACTGCTCCATTGACATTTTGCCCGGAGTCAAACTCCCTAAACCCCGCATTTACTCCATGTCACCCAGGGAAATGGAGGAGATGCGTTCTTTCATTGACAAAAATTTGAAACGTGGTTTCATTGAACCGGCCCGGCCCAAGGTGGCGGCCCCTGTGCTATTTCGTGAAAAGAAAGATGGGTCTCTTCGTTTGTGTTGCGACTTCAGAAATCTTAACGCCATCTGTTCTCAGAACCTCTACCCACTCCCCTTGATGAAGGACTTATTGGCGCAACTGGGGAAGGGCCGCATCTTCACTAAATTGGACCTGCGTGAAGCTTACTATAGGGTGCGCATTAAGGAGGGGGACGAATGGAAGACCGCCTTTAACTGCCCTCTTGGTTGTTTCCAGTTCCGAGTTATGCCTTTTGGCCTACAGGGGGCCCCTGCTGTATTCATGCAATTTATTAATGAGATCCTACACGATCATCTCTATAAGGGCGTTATCGTATATCTGGATGATATCCTCATTTATACCCGCAATTACGACCACCACGTCAATCTGGTACGCACTGTTTTGAAAAAACTCCGGGCTGCCAACTTGTATGCCAAATTGTCTAAGTGTGAATTTCACCAATCTACTATTGATTATCTGGGCTACCGTATCTCCCCTCATGGCATTGAGATGGATCCTGAGAAGGTGAAGGCGGTCACTGAATGGGACGCTCCCAAAACTCGTAAGCAACTGCAACAATTTTTGGGTTTCGCTAATTTCTACCGTCAATTTATTCCCTCTTTTGCCGACATTGCTCTCCCTATTACGAATTTGCTCAAGACTAGGGGCGACCCGAAACCTAAACCCAGTAAGCCGTTGGACTGGACCATGGAATGCCAGGCGGCGTTTGAAAAGCTTAAACGCCTTTTTGCCGCTGAACCCGTTCTTAAACATCCTGACCTCAACCACCCCTTCGTTGTGCAAGCTGATGCCAGTGATGTCGCGGTTGGAGCAGTTCTGCTACAAGCAAATGATCAAGGTACCTTACAGCCTTGCGCGTACACCTCACGTAAACTCACTGACACGGAACGACGCTGGGCGGTCTGGGAGAAGGAGGCGTTTGCAGTTCGTTGGGCTCTCGCTACTTGGCGCCACTTCCTTGAAGGCTCTAAACACCCTTTTGAAGTGTGGACTGACCACAAAAATTTGGAAGCATTGCGCACACCTCGCCGTCTCTCCCCAAAGCAGATGCGTTGGGCCCAATATTTCAACCGTTTCAATTTCACGCTGAAGTATATCCCGGGCGGGAAGAATTTTATGGCCGATGCTTTATCCCGGTTACCTCAGTATAATTGTTCCAAGCTAAGTATCGTCCAACCGCTCTTGGCGGCTCCGGTGCTCACGCGTCGCCAGGCCAAGGCCCAACAGGACGTACCTCACGACCTGCTTTCTGACCTCAAAGCAGCTCTTCCGCAGGACGACTGGTTCCTCAACCATCGGGACGACTGCACTATGAGGGACGATCTGCCATGGATTGGAGCTAAACTGTACATCCCCGCTGCCCTACGTCTGGTGGTCCTTCGTCGCGCTCATGACTCCAGGATGGCGGGTCATTTTGGATTCGTGAAAACTTTGCACCTCGTTAAGAGACAATTCTGGTGGCCCTCTTTAAAAAAGGACATTGAACTTTATGTTTCCAGTTGCCCGGTTTGCGCCACCGCCAAGAAACCTCCGGGGAAACCACACGGATTTCTGCAGTCCGTCGCCCGCCCCGTTGCCCCGTGGAAGGAAATTTCTATGGACTTTATTGTGGACCTTCCCGAGAGCCAGGGGCACACAGTCATCTGGGTGGTTACTGATTTGTTCTCCAAACAAGTTCATTTCGTGCCGTGCCACAAGATTCCTTCTGCCAAGGCCTTGGCTAAGCTCTTCCTTTCCCATATATACCGTTTGCATGGCGTTCCCGACCGTATTGTCTCCGATCGTGGGGTCCAATTCACGTCCAAGTTTTGGAAAGAGTTCCTCACACGTATTGGCTCCGCCCAAGGCCTTAGCTCCGCCTACCATCCTCAGACTAATGGCGGCTGTGAACGTACTAATTCCGTCCTTGAACAATATTTACGTTGTTTCATCAATTATCAACAGGACGATTGGGTGGACTTGTTACCACACGCTGAAGTGGCCTATAACAATTCGGTTCATTCCAGCACTGGTTTCACCCCTTTCCGGGTAGTTTACGGCCAGGATTTTGTTCCTATCCCCGAACTGCCTGCGGCCCAGCCTCAGGTTCCCTCCGTGGCGGACTGGAGTGAACGTCTCAGTCGCCTTTGGCCCCTCACTCGTTCCACCTTGGACGCGGCCCACAAGGCTCACAAGAAACAGGCTGATAGGAAACGCTCTCAGCCTTATGAGTACCACGTTGGTGATTTGGTGTATTTGTCCACTAAATTCTTGCATACCACGCAAAAGTCGAAGAAATTGGGTCCCAAGTATGTTGGCCCTTTTCCCATTTTGAAAATCATTAATCCTGTTTCTGTTCGTTTGCAATTGCCCAAACATCTTAGCCGGATCCATCCTGTGTTCCATATCAACCTTATCAAGCCCGTTCGGACGTCTGACCTGCGGCCTGCAGCTGACCCTCCACCTGCTCCGTTGCTTGTTGATGGGGAACATCATTTTGAGGTCCGGGACATTTTGGATTCCCGCAAGCACCGCAATCGCGTGCAATACCTTGTAGCTTGGAAACATTTTCCCCCCTCCCACACGGAATGGGTTGATAAGTCCCACGTGCGTGCTCCCCGCTTGCTCCGGAAGTTTTATGCTGCTTATCCCGACAAGCCTTGACTTTTCTCCTTTCCCTCTCTTGTTTGTTTGTTGTTTGTCTGTTTTGTGTGTTTTGTTTGTTTTTTTTTCCAGGCCTGACAGCCTTTTTTCCGGGGGACGGCCGGATGTCAGCTTCTGCTTTGCTGCTGCTTCAGCTGCCATGAAACGGGAAGGGGGGGGCTTGTTGTGGGAGGGTTTTAATTGATGTGCTGGAGGTCTGCTGACGGAATGTTCCAGGGTGTTCCAGTCGTCGGGGTGTACGCATGCGTACGTGTTTCCCGCCTACATCAACGGCCTTCACATTCCATCTTGGCCTGTCTTTTTGAAGTTATCTCACACCTGACATTTGAGGGACTTATGATTGGACTGGAGCTTTGATCCTGTGGGGGGGGAACGGGCTATGCTATATATCAATTGCTTTCGCGCCATATTATTCAGATCTTGCTTCACTACTGCTCGCTTACCATTTATAATTAGTAAAAGTACTTTGGATTTCCAACCCATGGAGTCTCTTGGTCTTCTTTCCTAATTATGGAATGGAGTGGGGCCTGACACTGGGATAAGTAATTGGAGCTGACTCCGTTACGCGGCACGTCTTAGCCACTGAGTCACTGTGTCCGTCATTTAGAATAGTTAAGAAGTCACAAAAAGTTTAGTGTAGAATAAGAAGCCTAAGCTTCTTATCAGATTAAGAACCTGGAGGTTATGTGGAATGTTGCTGTTTAAAGGACACAATCTCACATAGACTCTGCTTTCATTGCTGTATTTTAATTCTTTATTGAGGCAACAATGAGAAGAATGGAGAACCCACTGGTAACTGGTGTGAAGAGGTGTCCCATACCTCTTCACATCAGTTACCAGTGGGTTCTCCATTCTTCAAATCACAAAATACTCTTTTTCTGTATGTCAAAACAGCTGCTGCCTCAGTAAAGAGAAGAGAGCTAAGCTGTAAGAGGGATTCCTCTTTGTGTTTGCCAAGCTCATAGTGCCAGAGACTCTGATTTTGTAATGGTGACAAAGTTTGTATAACACAAGCATCCAATGTGTTTCCTACAGATCAGTACAAACAGCTTCTTCCTGTGGTGTCTTTGATACTTTCCAAGTTAAGGTATTGGGTTTCCAAGTTATGGTATTGGGTTTCAAAATCCAGCTATAATAGGTAAGAGTGAAAATATGGCTTAAGTGTAAAAGGAGATATAACAGTAATCTTCAAACATCTGAATATTTTTTAAATCTTTAAAATCCTTTTGTTTATTCTTACATACTATTCATTTTTTCCATCCTGCATTTATATATTGCTTATTTGATAATTTTGTATATATTTTGTATTCAGACAAATCAGCCATCAATAGCAAAGGTAAAGGTTCCACTCGCACATATGTGCTAGTCATCCGCGACTCTAGGGGACTGTGCTCATCTTCATTTCTAAGGCAAAGAACCAGTGCTGTCCGAAGACATCTCCGTGGTCCTGTAGCCGGAATGACCTAAGGAGCACAGAATGCAGCCATCAATAAACCCATACTGTAGAAATAAACTATGTTTACACACCATTCAAGAAACAATAAAAAAGCTAAGGAAACAAAAAGATGAGAACACATCTTCTCCAGTGGCCAACACCCAGATAAGCAATATTTTACTTCTCTGAGTACCACAACCTGAAAAGAATCTCAGATAACATCTGGAATGCTGTTTGAGATAATATTTAAATACATGAAGCTTCTTTCCTATGCCATTTATGGAACCATAAATTTTCTACAGCAAGGATGTCCAACCTTTTGACTTGCCTGTGAGGGCACTGAGTAAAGAGGAACTGTCTTGAGCTGCCTATCAGATAAATAATATAGTTAATGTATGTAAATCACATAATAATGTTAAAGGTTTATGAATTTGTGGGGTCACATAATTAGCTGTCCAGGACTGCATGCAACCTATAGGCTGTGGGTTGGACATACCTGCTCTACAGTATTCTGGTTCTATGGTTACATCCTCTGAGAAAAAGGAGTCCCACCTAATTTTAGCCTCTTAACTTCTAATTTTCCTAAATGGTCCCAGCTTTTTTCACTATTAGAATACTGGAATGAAGCAAGAACAGAGAAAGGCAAAAAAAGGGCATATTTATCCTTAGAATATTGTGATTTGCTTTTCTTTAATTAATATAATACATATCTTATAAAGAGACCAAGTCACCTTAAATTTTTAACTTTTCTATTCTTTTTTGTTACAGTCTCATAGTGATCACCTATTATATCCAGACACACTCAGGCCTCTGAGACCAGTTTGTCATTCCGCTTGTCTGAATAAAACAATCTGAATTCTTTGCATAACTACCTGACATAGGATAAGCTTTAAAAACTACACATTCTGTGCAGGAGAAATCTGAGAAGGTGGTCAGTAATATTCCCCTTGTTGGGACAAGTCTCTTTGCCTCCCTTAACATAGCAGTCATAAAAAAAATATTGAACATAAAGCACATTTTTCACAAGATGAAGTCAGCCACAGCTTGGCATGGTGACAACTGTACTACTAAACCACCACCCCTCCCCATTTCTTAAATTGAGATAAGATTTTGTGTGTTTCATTCACTGTTTATTTCCGCGTACTCAATTTGTTCTACCCTTCAGAGCCTCTGCTCCCCCTTTTTCCTGCTGAATTCATTTGCTGGTGAGAAATATTCTGTTCTTTCAGCAAGGTATTATGGTGCATCAGCACTTCTGTCTTGCAAAGGAGTAATGAATGGTGACATTTCAAAAAGGTAAGGAGGAAAAAGCCACAAATCTGAGTTTCCTCGTGTGCCTAAATATTGTTTCTGTGATACTATTGGAAGACCTCTCTTTTGAACTCAGGCTGAGGAATAAAAAGATGGGAAATAGAATTTAGGTAAGGCAGTGTTGGTGTAACTGAATTAATTAGCAAAGAGGTTTAATGGGGAAAGCTATACTGTTCTCACTACTATCAATTAGTAAGGGTGATTCAAAGTGGAATTTATAGCAAAGCTTGTGCTGACTTTCAATAGCTTTGGTTGGCTTTTGGAACTTAGAATAACAGGGTTAAAAGCAGTGGTGGGTTGCAGGTGGTACACCCTGGTACGGGCGTACCGGAGCCTGCCCAGAGCACTGTACTTTCCGGTACAGTGCTCCGGAGGGCCCACCCAAGCTCCTTACCGTGTTTTAAAGTTTTTGGCATACAACGCCTGCGCGACACTCCGCCGAGCAGCTGGAGCATTGCAGAGGCTTGCGGAAGTGTCGTTTGCAGCTACAACGCATTGGAACGCAATCCGGAGCCCACCACTGGTTGGAAGGACCTTGGAGGTCTTGGACAGCCTATATCATTTCAGATAAATGGCAATGTAGTCTCTTCTTGAAAACTTCCAGTGATGGAACTTTCAGTAGCCACAACTTCTGAAGGTAAGCCATTCCACTGGCCAATTGTTCTCACTGTCAGGAAATTTCTCCCTAGTTCTAGTTTGGATTTCTGTTTAATGATCTTCCACCTTCACTGCTTGTCCTGCCCTAATCATCCCAATTATGTATTTGATTATGTGATCTCTCCTATTAACTGGGTGGTGGGCTTTTTCCCATCTCCTGAATATCCCTTTCTTATCGAAAAAGATAATATTCTGCATTTAATCTAAAGTTCACACAATTTCAGTGCTAGAGAGCAAATTGTGCCAATAATCAAGTGTAGGCTTTTTTTTTTTTCAAATAAGGGAAGTTAGTTTGAGTACCCTTAAAAGAAGCCTGGGAGTATCCACTAGAAGGTTCTCCTTCACAAACCCTGTAAATTAAAGACAGCCTTACACAGAATACTAGTTATAGCATTGAAAATTTGAGATATGGATAACTTTGGCCAAATCTGTCATCTGCAGGAATAGATATAGTTCTATGCAATGTGATGGTAGCCACTACTAAAACCTAGACAATGGTTTCCAGCCAGGGGTGGGATTAAAAAAAATTCTACCAGTTCAGTGGGCATGTCTTGGTGGGCATGGCATGTCTTGGCAGGCATGGCAGGGGAAGGATAATGTAAAATCTCCATTCCCCCCTCCCACTCCAGGAGAAAGATACTGCAAAATCACCATTTCCTTTTGATCAGCTGGGATCAGGAGGCAGAGAATAGATGGGGGTGGGGCCAGTCAGAGGTGGTATTTACTGGTTCTCTGAACTATCCAAAATGTCCACTACCAGTTCTCCAGAACTGGTCAGAACCTGCTGAATACCACCTCTGATTCTGGGACTATGCCTGAATTACATATCTGAGTCTTCAAATGCAATTACTACATTACTACAGAGATGGAATTGCTTGTTCTCTGATATGAATCTGTATGTTGCTAGAACTAATTAACAATAATGTGGATCTTTAATTTTGATAATGAGAAAAATTAGTGATATGACAATGCTGATAGTACTAAAACAATTGCCCTGGACAATTTCTCCCAGAGTTTTTATATAGAATATTAAATAATATGGTGGACAAGAAAAACCTAACATAAACATAAAATGCAAAATTTAAAATAAAATTACCTGTATAACCAGACTTTTTTTTTCTTTGAAGACATTTCACTTCTCATCCAAGAAGCTTCTTCAACTCTGACAGGATGGTGGGGAATGGAAGGATTTATATTCCTTGCAGACATCTTGTCATTTGCATCCTTTTACAGGGTCATTGAAGCACTTACAGGTTTATCTGCGTCCTCAGAGTCACCTGAGTACAGCTTTGTTTTGTTGTGTTTCAAGAAGATTTAAAACAATTCTTTTTTCTCTGGAGTTTTACCAATGAAGCACTGAAGGCTGCAAAGAATATTTAAAAAAATATAGCATCTCTTGAAGGCTAAATGCCGTTGTTTGAGGCTTTTTCCTGCAATTGTGCATGCATAATATGATTGCTGAATGAAAGTTGTGTTTTTACTATTTTTTCTTTGTTCACATACTGTTCTGTTTTTGACACTGCACCCCCCTCCCTTGTGGTTGTAAGCCGCCCTGAGTCCCCTCAGGGAAAAGGGCGGCATATAAATCCCAATAAAAAAAAAATAATAAATAAATATATATATATAAAATATTTCCACAAACTCTAGCAATAGCAATAACAATAGCAGTTATATACCACTTCATAGGGCTTTCAGCTCTCTCTAAGCAGTTTACAGAGTCAGCATATCGCCCCCACAGTCTGGGTCCTCATTTCACCCACCTCGGAAGGATGGAAGGCTGAGTCAACCTTGAGCCGGTGAGATTAGAACCGCTGAACTGCACATAACAGTCAGCTGAAGTGGCCTGCAGTACTGCACCCTAGCCACTGCGCCACCTCGGCTACTTTACTCTACAGGCAAAGTGATACTTCAAGCAGTGAAAATGCTTTGTATAACTGTAAAAAGCATTTGTACAACACATTTCACAAAGCAGGAGGAACAAAATGCAGTCGATGTGATTATATAATTGTTTCATGGCGCTTTTGAAATGGCCTGTTATTGATGTGTGCGAGAGCTTGTATGCATTGATAGAACACTTAATTTTTTTAAAAAAACACCACACACTGCAGTAATGTATGTAATGACTTCCAGATTGCTTTACTGCAATGTTTTATCAATACTTATAAACACTTCAGTAATGCAGAGGTGACGAAGGGAACAAATGAATTGAGGGACAAATACCTGACTAAGACTTCATTGAGAGATGAAGCTAGGTCTCTAATTTTCAAAAACAAATTGTTATAAAAATCTGATTTAAATCAAGCTAAACTGTAAATGTCATTACGAGCTGGAGTCAGAAGCAAAGAATCTGCAATTATAAGCAGATTACACATAGAAGCCAAGAATTTAATAGACTAATAGAAAGACTGCGTAGTCTTTCTAAGGAACAACTTCACAGGTGGGTTGCTCTCAGTTTGGCCCAGATCGGGTGAAGCGGTCACTATCGAGAGGCTCTGCCCACCCACCCAGATGCTTCTGTGCATGCGCAGAAGTGTCACGAGTGCTCATGTGAGCACAAGTGAACTGGTAGCGCCAGGATTTGCAACCCACCTCTGAACAACATTCAACCTCACTAATTATTTTCCTGCTGTTATTCCAACCTAAAATTCTGGTAGTTCGCTATTCAAGCTGCTGACATTCACAGAAAGGTCAGCACAAACTAAGTAGCAGTCATGAGTACAGATTTGATTCCCTGGCTCTTTAAACTTGCATGAAGGGAGAGACTTCTATCACAAAGTCCCAACCACCATCTTGAATTTTGTGATACAGAAGCAGTGGTACAGATCTGTAAATCTTTAGTATTTCTCCAGCAGTTCTTTGGAATTATCTGTCTCTTGAAGAACAGAAAGACACAGTTATTTGGTAAAATATAATAAATTGAAAGGGAATTTGGAGATTAAACCAAGATTCAGCTCTACAAATGATATATTTCCAAGGATTTCTGCACACCAGAAATGATAGTTGCAAATAATTCTAGATTTCCAGTTACAATTTCTTAAACAAAGTTTTGATCAAAGATGTCAATAGATGGATACACAACTGTAAGGTATTAAAATACCATTCAAGATTTACAATAAGCCTCATTTTCAGTCATATCTCATCTTCTGTTTCAAATTAACGATGTAGCAGAGCAAATTCCCAGTTAACAAGAGCACAGTAAACGTGAATAGGCACTTTTTGTTGATGATGTTTCTAGACAACAATGTCCTCTGGATATTTGTCAGAAAAATGAATCACAATGAATCACTAAAGTTTATGTAAGTTTTATCTGAGCCCTCTCCCAGAGGTTTAGTGGAATGGGAGATTAAATACCTAGAGCTTTTCTCACCAATTTGTCCTCCAATGTACATACATACATACATGCATGCATGCATGCATGCATGCATGCATACATACATACATACTGTACACACACACACACACATATTTATGTGTGTGTTCTTTCACTCATTCACTGAATTATATGTCTGTCCATCTTATGAATACACAAAAACACATATACACATACACAAGTACAAAAAAATAAAATAACAAACAATGGTCATTGAAGGTAAACCAAACCTATCACTGGTCTCTTAATGTGCCATCTAACCTCCCAACCTCCCAACTGTCAGGTCCTTAAGCACATTCATGTCTTCAACGCTTTGAAAGGACACCAGAGTCAAGTCCAATCTGATCTTGTGGTGTATGTTGTTCTAGAGAGCAGAGGAAGTGTGAAGGGAACATTTCAAGGTGACATTCTTTAATTGAAGTTGGAAAGGTAGATAAAACTGGAGGTATGGTTCTACAAATAACCTAGCACCATGACATGGAGGAGTTTTATAGGTGTCAACCATCACTTGCAGTTCCTCCTAGAAGCACGTTGGGATTCAGTGCAGTTCACAGAGCAAAGATATAACATTTTACCAAGTATCAGTTGTACTTTTTCCTAGATTGGGACCCCTTCAGACAATCACTTGTGTCTTTGTGAACTCATAATGAGATAGCTGGAATGCACTCTACATGGGGCTGCCCTTGACAGCCACCTGGAAGCTTCAGTTGGTCCACCAGTTGTAGCACCAGCAGTGAGGGATATGCCTTGGTATGCTCTTCAAAGTGCAAATCAAAGTGCGTATCATTACTTATAAAGTTCCAGGTTCCATCAATTAAATAATGCCATGAATTGGGACCTAAGAAGTATGGCTTTTTTTTTTTTAGCAGTGCCTGGCTTCTGGGATGAAGTTCCCCTGAAATTTTAATAGCTCCTTATTGGTACTTTGAAGGGTCTTACCCAGCTAGATCTTCACCCAGGCCTTTGGATAGGACAACTGATCTCTCTTTCTTTCTTTTTGTTCTCTTCTGGTTTTATTTTCTTTGCCATCATTGTTCCTTTGACCTAACAGTAAAAGGATAGCCCAATATTGGCTCTCTTGGATCTAAAGATACAGAAGTCAATGTGCCTTTCAACTTATATGCAAAATTTTGTCATCTTCTAGCAGATGAATCAAAAAGTATAAGTAGTCTTCACTTACTGACCACAGTTGGGACCAGCACCTGAACAACATTGTTGTAAAGTGAAATGAGACCAAGGCTAGCATATATCAGTTCCAGCTGCTGACATTAAGTGAATCACTGCAGTTATTAAGCATAACATCATGTGACCAGAACTTTCAACTTTCTGCCAACTTCCTCACTGACTTTCATAATTGTGGCCTCCTTGACCTCCAGAACAACTTTGCCACCCAAAAACAGGCCCATTTTTGGCCTCCCAAGGCTTCCATGAGTCCTGTTTTGGCCTCCTCGGCCTCTAGAAGGTGGGTGGGGGCCAGTGGGTAGGTGTGGCGATGTGGGTGGAGCAGCCTTGAGGTCCCTTGTGGGACAGATCAATGGCTTCGATGGTCAGTATCTGGTTCCCGGGACTGGAAGTCACAATCTCCCAATTTAAAGCTTGGTGTATGGTATCTTCAACTACTACATCAGACTGGTTCTAGTATATTTATCTATACAAATAGATACACAGAGATAATATGTAATAGTACAGTGCAGTGTGTGTAGTATAGTGTCATGAATATCATAGCATAACCTAGCATAATATAATTACCACTCTACATTCACTATTTTCCATATAATTCAACCTTCATGGTTGCCTGAATTTTGTGGTCTAAAATGTTACGTATGGCAGGACATCTCATGCAATTTTGAGAAGAGAAAGTAACTGCAGACCACTGCTAAGATGATTACATGAGGAAAAACCTATATCTCAGTGGCTTTATGGTTGGCAAAAAAGCAAAAAAATGTATAGGAAATATTCATTTAAATTTAGGGAGCTAATACATCCTTGTATTCCTTAAGATGTGTCACATTTAAGAAATAGAGAGATCATTTTTATGCTACTTTTTCAGTGTCACACAAATTATTGCTGAGTTGGAAATGGAACAAAATTGCAGAGGGCAACATAAGTAATTCCCCTTAGGATAATACCTTTGCTTAAAGACTTCCTGGGAGTATTTTTATTGCCATCTTTAAAATTCCCCATTAACATTAATCCTGACAACAGCCCTGCTGACTGATATAGACAGAATGGTAATTATCTAAGCAAAAACATTGCTTGGAGATTTCTAAAATGGTGTGAGACATTCCTGTAGAAGGGAGAAGCAAAGTGTGAGAAAAATAGAGGATCAAAATAAATCAGCCCTTTTACATGAGTCTTCCTTCATCCACAGTTCAGGAAGGTAGATTTAGGGCATGAATTGACCTTTGATGAATGTTCTCATATCTTATGCTGTTTCATGGTTCGGAACACAGTGGGTTTGAAGGAATCTGATTTTCAGTTCAATATTTTGTTACCGTAGTTCATAAAAAGAAATGGGCATGGAGAACCCATCAAGCTGAGATCAAAGCTCAGATAAGCTATAACTTGTCCTCCTGAGAAATGGGAAGAGTCCTTCACTTCAAAAAAATACCTTTCCTTTCTGTGAGCCACCTGAGTGAATTGGGCAGCCATATAAATTTTCTTAATAAATTATAAAATCCCTATTGGATCAAGCTGTTTTTGTAACATGCCTGGCTCTATGTGGCCTTCATGATATTTTTGCAAAACTCATAGGTATCACATAAAATATGCGAGATGCTATGTAAGTAAATTTTAACGAACAATTTGTCAAAAAATAAAAGATTAATGCAGCCCCCCAAAAAATCTCAACATGTCATTTTGTTGTTGTTGTTCTGATTTATCACACTGCTTAAATGGACCCTAGCAGTTTAATCCTGAGAATGTGGCCCGAAAACATAAAAATGGAATGTTTGTGCATTTGCTTAACAGCCACAGTTATGTATCTACCTCTAAGCATTTGCCTAATTTCCATTCATCCTATCCAACAATGTTTCTAGAGGAGGCTTTATTACACAGTAATCTGCTTCATGCAAAGAATATTCTGGGGATGTAGATTACACTGTTTTCCATTTATACCCCAAGGCATTTCTCTCATGCCTTCCCAATACATTTGGTTTGGTAACACTAGGAGCTGTCTCTTTGGAATAAAGGCCCATATCTTCTATGAATCAGTACCTTCTTCCATCTCTCTTGCCAATGATGTCTCTCTCTGAGAATGGGCCCAGTGGCTGGACCTTTAGCAGATGCTGGAACTTAAGCCATCAGCTGCTACTCCTCCTTGCATTTCAAGTTGCTATTAAAGTCACAAGGGCTGAGTTAGCTTATTTTCTCTTGGCAAACTGATATGACTAGCCAACAAATGTTGACTGGAAAAAGTAAGCGCTGCTATTTAAGAGATTGTAAAGGCTAAATGGAGGCTCTAAAAACTATTATAGAAGTTTACAGGATGTTTTCCAACCTGGGCACTTCTAAAGCAACATTTTCCTTAATCAATATTTATTATACAGATGTTATGCTCAAGGCTAGCTTTGTGTAGGTATCACACACAAAAAAGACAATAAATTAGAGTTTAAGCTATGTATTTAATTTGCACATTTTGCATAGGTTAGTTTTAACCCACTGAGAGATCTATTTATTTATTTTATTTATTTGTTTTGTCAAGCATGTATAAGATAATAGATATAAGTACATACAAAATTATGAATACAGTAAATGGATACGAATAAATGGGGTTGTTAGGACAGGGATGATAGGGACGTTGGTGTGTTTATGCACGCCCCTTACAGACCTCTTAGGAATGGGGTGAGATCAACAGTAGACACTCTAAGGTTAAAGTTGTGGGGGTTTGGAGAAGAAACCACTGAGTCAGGTAACACATTCCAGGCATTGACCACTCTGTTGCTGAAGTCATATTTTCTGCAATCAAGTTTGGCATGGCTTACCTTAAGTTTGTATCTATTGTGTGCTTGCGTTTCATTGTGGTTGAAGCTGAAGTAGTCATTGACAGGTAGACCATTGTAGTAGATAATTTTATGTACTACGCTTAGGTCAGACTGAAGTAGTTCTAAGTTGTCTAAGTCAAAATTTTCAAGTCTGGTGGCATAAGGTATTCTGTTGCGAGCAATGGAATGGAGGATTCTTCTTGTGAAATATCTTCAGAGTCGCTCAATTGTACTAATGTCCGAAATGCAGTGCGGGTTCCAGACAGATGAGTTGTATTTGAGAATTGATCTAGTAAATGTTTTGTATGCTCTGGTTAGTAGTACAGTGTTACCAGAGAAGAATTAGAGTTATCTATCTCTAACTGTCATTCATTTCCATACAGGAAGATGCACTACTGACCTTTCCCTAAGATTATATATAATATTTCCTCAAGTAATTTTTTCCATTGTATGCTTTAACATATTCCCCTCATTGTGCTTTTTATCAATTGTTTGTTCATTTATTTACCTGATTTCAAGGCCATTTGATTCCACCGTATCTCTGGGTAGCTTGGATTTCTCCAACATAGTCTTTTAACATATTCATAAATATTTTAATGCAAATATCCCCAATATATGTGGTTTTGCACAGAGGTGTGTGTGTGTGTGTGTGTGTAGTAATCATTGCAATGAGGATTATTGAAAAAGAATGAAAGCTACTAGAAGATTCTGTTGGCTGATCTCATCTGCTCACTAGAGTCTGTTTTGGAAGAACAGGACAATTCATCCCAATGAAATCAGTGGTGACTTTCACAAGTATTTCAAGTGCCATTTGCAACCAGGAACAGGCAAAATTATTAGTCCCTTTTAATGTATATTAGTTTTAGATTACCTGTGGTTTACCTGGATCAACTTTGCTCTTTTTTCCCTTCAGAGGCAGCTTTGCAGCTCAAGCAAAAAAACAAAACAAAAAAACAATTAGCATTAGTTTGCTACAATGAACCTCACATTTAGACTTTGATGTTTCCTGAATTTCAAGCCTCACCCTGTTGGCATATCTTCACAACTCTGCCATGGCCTTCATTCAAATATAGTTCATATGCTATGCAAATGCCATATCCCACATGCAGGTAGATGTTTTAGCTTTGTTTAAACCCTGGGTCCTTAGCATGGCATTTCCCCAGCTCTCATATAATTTAATGTATTTGTTTTATATTCTCACATTTTTTTTAAAAAAAAAAAGAAGTATTGGGAAGCTGCTGAAGCAAACAGCTGGTCTCAGACATAATCTTTTTTCTTCTTTTTTAATTGACTCTATGCATTTATTTTCTTGGGAAAGAAAAATGTCAGGTAGCTGAATGTTTTCAGTGTTTTCTCTAGAAATGTACACACGTCTCCGGAATAAAATTTAGCTGACATTGTGGACAGTTCTGTGAGATTGTTCTTGTCAAAATTTCCAACGTGCCTCAAAATGATTAAGGATACACAAAGGATTACGTATGTCTTTTTTTTCATGACAGTCAAGTGATGTCATGCATATCATTAAGTTTCTGCCCTTGTGATTCAAAAGAAGACATTTGCGTCATTAGCACATTGACATCATAATAGAAACCCACTTTAATATAATGGCTAAGACTCTTGGAGTTGAACTCCATACAATTTAAAGTTGACAAAGCTGAAAAACAAGGGGAACTTTGAAATCATGAGCTCTAATCTCCCCTTAGTCGTAGAAGCCCATGTTTTTTAACAGAGCAGTTTCTAGGCGTAGACAACCTAGGTAATCACACAGGGTACCAAATTTTAGGGAGCACCAAAACTGAAAGACATACTGTTGTGGCCGAGGTGGCACAGTGGATAAATGCAGCACTGCAGGATACTTCAGCTGACTGCAGTTCTGTAGTTCGGCTGTTCAAATCTCACCGGCTCAGGGTTGACTCAGGCTTCCATCCTTCCGAGGTGGGTAAAATGAGGACCCGGATTGTTGGGGGCAATATGCTGTCTCTGTAAACTGCTTAGAGAGGGCTGAAAGCCCTATGAAGTGGTATATAAGTCTAACTGCTATTGCTATTGTCAGCCGCTAGCCCCTCCAAAAGCCAAATCAAATGCGGAGGACATGGAGTCAGGGTCAGCATCCAAGAGCTCTGGGGGGTGGGGGAGAGAAAATGGAGCTGTCATGGAACGAGACAGAGGTGGAGCCTGGGCTGTCCATTAGCTGTAATGGGTTGCCATTTTTTTCCTAATCGCTTCACTCGTGTGCGCGGAATTGCCTGCCGCCGCTACTACCAATTTGCCCAATCAGGGCAAAACCAGGAGAAACCCACCTCTGCCATCAGCTCTCAGATGGAGAGTCAACAGCCCCCATGTCTGGAGGTAGCTTTAACAATTTACCAGTTCTCTGGGGTCCCGAAGCCTAATGACACAACCAGGTTTTGAGAAACCTTTGGAAAATCAAAAGTGATTATACCAACTTCATTTCAGGGTGAGGGCATTCCATAGAGCAGAGGGCACAGCAGAGAAGGCTCAACATCTAAGGCCCAAAAAATGTAGATACCAAGCAGGTGGGCCACATAACATGCTCTGTCTTCTGGAACTGAAGGGACAGGCAGATGTAATCAGAGGTGATCCTTAGATAGCCCAGTATCATGTCATTAACACTTTATAGGTGAAACAACAACAGCAACACCTTGAATTGGATCTAGAAGCAGAGTGGCAACCAATGCAGCTTGGAGAGCAAAAATATAATATATATCCTACTAGAAACACACCTAACTGATTACATTGCTGCATTTTGCACCAATTAAACTTCCAGATATTGCTCAAGGACAGTCCGTGTACATCACCTTATAGTAGTCCAACTGGTAGGTTATCAGTGCATGAATAACCATGAGGATAGTCCCTCAATCTAGGAATGGAAGCAATTGGCACACAATACAAAGTTGTGCAAAGATTCTCCTAGCCATAATTGCTACCTGGTCTTTGAGTATGAGTTGTGAGACTAGAAGGATCCCCTGGTTGTGCAAGGGGCCTCTCTGGGGCAGTTGAACCCCACCCAGTACCAAAGATTCCTAGAACCAGCAGATCCCAAAAGCCAGAGCCACTCAGTCTTGCCAGGGTTCAATTAAAGCCTATTGTTTCCCATCCAGACCCTCAAAGCCTCTAGACACCAGAATGAAACATCCACAGCATTACCTAATTCACCAGGGACAGAGATGTATAATTGGGTATCCTCAGCATACTTGATGATCCCTCTTCCCCAGTGACAAATGAGCTCACCCAACAGCCTCATGTCAATAATGGATAGGAGTGAAGACAGCATTCACCTCTGAGATACCCCACATAGTAAAGGCCAAGGGCAAGATATCTCTTTCCAATCACCACTGATCTGAGAAAGGAGGTGAACCAGCAAAAAACTGTGGTGTCCATCACAAGTCCTCTAAGTCAATCCAAAAGATTACCCTGACTGATGACTGGAGACATCAAGTGAGGCAAGGACGGACACTCCAATCCCATTCAACCTATACCAAACATCAGCAAAAAACGACCAATGCCAAAAATTAACTGAAAATCATGACCAAAAAGCTCAAAAACCCAAAGAAGAAAAAAGAACAAGAGGGCACCTTTTGAAATTTCTAACAAATATGAAGATGAGATAAACCATGAGAACTGCCAAAATATGACTTTGCCTGGGGTGCCAAAATGTTTACAACTACTCCTGCTTTGAGTTGGTCATTGTCTTGCAACCCAACCCGCCTACCAGGATTTTTATTCTGGGTCGAACAGGAGAAAGGAGCCTTGTGTAAGCTGCCTTCAAAATGAAGGTGAAGTATAAATCTACTGAATGAAGAAAAATAAAATAACATGAATGACATCATTGTGGCTTTTTCCAGATGCTCTAAACTGCGGATAAATTACAATAGAAGCAAAATCTTCCAGTTCCTGTACAGCCCCTTGAGAGGTAAGGGAAGGTGGTTTCTCAGCCTTGGATGTTCACTTTGCTTATTGTTCTGCCCAAATACAGTCCTTGCCTACAATGCTAGAAATGAGTCTATTTTCTATTCAAAAGGATTCCTCCTTCCCGTTTCCAAACAAAGACCCTGACAAATGCTTTCACTGCAAAAAACGCTTTGTGTCGCTATTAATGCTTATGAAAACGATGGAGCATTAGAGCCCAATCATTCCTTGCTCAAACTAGTCAATAAATTATTTAGTTTGCAAAATGTCATTATGTGTGGGGTTTACTTAATTGAATAGAATAATTTATGGTAAAACCTTGAAAAGAGATCAATGCAGATGGCATGTGAAAATGATTGAGTTTCAGCACAGGCAATTTGATTTTTTTTTCCTGGTCTCTCATTATAATAATATTAAAGGAGAAGCATCAACTTTTGTAAAAATAAATAATAATTAAAAAATCAATATTTGATAAGTGCCCAGGCCATGAATTTTAACTAGAGTTTTAGGAGCAAGGTAGAAATAGGAGTAAATAATTAATGCCTTCCCTAGCCTGAACAAATAAGTGTTTTGTTTGGTAAAAGAAAAAGTCCATTATCCAGAGATATTTAAGGCTTGTCAAAAAAAGAGATGATTTAAGAACAACTGTTGGGGAATCTGACCTTTTTCATTTAAAAAAAGTGCAGCATAAGACACAAAAAGATGTTTGTGCTGTAGCCTCTTTAGATGCTCCACAGAAAACTGAAAATTATTGTTTTTTTAAAAAAGCATCCTTAATTTTGTAGTGAATTGTATGAGTTCTCTTGTTGTAAGCCTGCTAAATGGAAGGAAGAAAAATGTTTTCTGATTTTACACAAGATGGAGCCATGCCAGGCAAAAAAAGAAAGTGTGTGTATGCTTGTTGGGAGGGAAAATATCCAGGATTAGGAAATTATTAATTTAAGAGGAAGAAAATTGAATGATAAATCTGCCCATAGATTTCTACCAGTTATATGACATAAATGAAAAAAAAAAGAATTAACCCAAGTAAAATGCGATCGAGCAGCACAGATTTGTTGCATTATAAATATGTAAACGAGACAGGCCATGGACGTAAGGACATTTAAGGCTTTGAAAATGTGTAAATTTCAACTCCCATGCTGGCTAGGGAATTCTAGGAGTTGAAGTACAGACAATTGCAAGTTGCCAGTATTGAGAAACACCATTTTAAACCATTAAACTACTTGGCTGCAGTAACAACTTTAGAAATCCACAGGGATTTCCCCAATCCAAAATGATAACGACATCTTTCTTTTCCAGGACACTTATAAGGTAAAATCAGAGATGGTATTCAGCAGGTTCTGACCAGTTCTGGAGAACCTGTAGCAGAAATTTTGAGTAGTTTGGAGAACTGGTAAATACCACCTCTGACTGGCCCCATCCCCATCTATTCTCTGCCTCCCAAGTTCCAGCTGATCTGGAGGAAATGAGGATTTTGCAGTAACCTTTGCCTGGAGTGAGGTGGGAATGGAGATTTTACAGTATCCTTCCCCTGCCATGCCCATCAAGCCATGCCCATCAAGGCACACCCACCAAGCCATGCCATGCCTACAAAGCCACACCCACAGAACTGGTAGTAAAAAAAATTGAACCCCACCACTGCGTAAAATGCAAATTATCTTGAGTTGAACTTTATTCAAAGCAGCATGTCCATGTTGTTTTCTTGACAACAATTTAAAAAATGATTTGCTATCACCTTCTTTCAGGATATTTCTTTCTTTAATTCCCAATTATATCATACAATTATCAAGTTTTCCTGTGGTTTCCCATCTAGGCATTATCCACATGCAGATATTCTAATCAAATATTGCAGTCAATGTATATCTCCAAGACCATGACTGATGGAAGTTGTAAGTTAGGGGTTCTTTTTGTTTTGCATACAGTATAATTGTTTTCTATGGAAGAACACTGAAAAATGATACTTTTGGGGTGAATCTTGAAATAGTATTGTTGATTTATGTCAGGATTCTATCACTGCATTTTACTGCACATATAAACTGCAGACTTCTACAATCATCCTCCCCTCTGCTTCTGGTGGAGAAAATCCAAAATCCATTCCCAAGAAACAGGGAAAATACAATACCATATTTCAAGTGGTCCTAGCGTGTTGGCAATCAGTTATGGCCTCTGAGTGAGCAGAAAGCTAGATCTAGTGTATCAAGTTAGCTGTAAATTGTCAATGAATTGTTCCTATTCATTATGTGGATCTATTATTTGCTTTGATGTGGAGAAGGCTGCTTCATAGTGGCCAACACTGCTTCACGGCAGTTACTAATATCTTGCCTTTTTGGATCCAATATCTAGCATGGGGTCAGAATTTGTGTAGTGGGAGGAAAAGGAGCAATACATAAATAAAATGTACATTTTTCTACAATCAGTACATTGAATGTAAGGAAAGAGAGTCTCTGCGGATTTTACTCCATAATTGATTGAAGGGAGCAGCGTTCATCTCCATTTCAAGGACCATTGAGCGAGCATTGTCCAAAAATGTTTCAACAGTCAAATCATGGACTGCTATTTCCTCCCCACCAAAGTAGTACCTATTTATCCACTCACATTTCCATGCTTTCAAATTGCTAGGAGGGCAGGAGTAGGTAAAGATGGGAGTTTTCCAGTTGACAAGCCCAGCATCTTAATCACTGTTTTAATGCAATTTTAATGATCTGATTCAAGGCAGCTTACAGCAAAACATTTAACACATTACAATTATTTAGATGGAATATATTATTATGAAAGTCCACAAACAATACTACAAACAGTAACAAACAATGTAAATTAAGCATAAACCAAAATATTATACAGAACTGTAATTTGGGGGGAAATATCTATCTAGGGCAGGCATGTCCAATGTCCGGCCCAGGGCCCAATTGTGGCCCGTTTTCAAATTTTGAGCCGCCCGCAGCCTCTTCTCCCCACCAACTCAGCCTGTCACTCATCCCCGCCCACCAGCATTTTTTCCGTCACTGCACAGCAGTTCCCGCAGCTGTCCCCTACTGCTCATCCACAGCTGGCTGAGCACTGCCTTCAAGGCTGGTGGTTATATTTCACCAGAAGACGGCAGTAGACCTGAGTCAGCACTCTCGTCATGTGACCCTTGTGACACAAGACTTCTGTGCCCATTTCTAAAATGTGACTGTAACTAAAAAAAGGAAAGTTGACAGCTTCCAGGACAAGTGGAAATTTGAGTATTTTCGCAGTCGGCACCAACAGCTCCCTCTTGTCAACTTTTACCACCAGCTGGATGAAGAGATTTGAACATCTGCTAAGAAAATGCTGAGCTTGTTTTGTTTGACATACTTGTGCAAGAAGGCATTCTTGGTTACGAACATTAACAAGAACTGCGTGAGGATGAGACTAAGTGACTTTCACCTGCGTGACATCTTGTGCATCAAAACCACTGTTTTTGAGCCAGATCTGGCCTATGTAATGCAGTCAAGATCTCCTTCACACTAGTACAGTTATTTGTTTAGTCTTTCATAAAATAGTTCATTTGCATTTAAGAGACCGCCTTCTGCCAATTACCTCCTCGCGACCTATAAGATCTCACAGATTAGGCCTCCTCCGAGTTCCATCTGCCAGTCAGTGTCGACTGGCAACTACGCGGAGGAGAGCCTTTTCAGTAGTAGCTCCGACCCTTTGGAACGATCTCCCCGTGGAGATTCGTACCCTCACCACCCTTCAGACCTTCCGCACAGCCCTCGAGATCTGGCTATCCCGTCAGGCCTGGGGTTAAAGATTATAATCCGTCCCCACCCGAATGATGAATGAATGTTGCTCTATTTTTAATTATGTATGTTCTATATGTCATTGTATGTACCCCCTCCCACATAAGTTGTAAGCCGCCCTGAGTCCCCTCAGGGAAAAGGGCGGCCTATAAATAAACTTATACCATACCATACCATACCATACCATACCATACCATAATGTTCAAAGAATGTCAGGCTGAATGGTCGGCCACACACATTTTCACCTCATCAAATCTGGCCCTCCTTACAAAAAGTTTGGACACCCCTGATCTAATACATCTAATGTTCCTAATAACATTAAAGCAGACAGATTCATCACAAATTTCAATATTTAGAATGCTGCTAAAATTCACTTGAACAAAAAAAATGTTTATGATTTAGCAATGAATAACTAAAGTCCACATTTTTTATAATATCCTTGTTGCTGATTTTGATAACAAAGCAAAAAAGAAATGTGTTAAACTGCATACCATATACCATATTTAGCCTATGTAAATGACTACTGATTTATCATTGGAAATTTAAGATTTGAAGAGTTCATTATAAAATCAGAACTTTCTAATGGACATTTGTAGGAAATTTTATATATTTAACATTTTCAAGATTTGAATTTAGATTTAAAACATGAGGAAGGATCAAAATTGCATTTATATTATGTGTGGAAAGAAGAATGGCCCAAAACGTCACAGATAGTCAGTTCTAACTTAAAAATAACACTGCAGAAAATTAATAGTTCTTACTTTTCTACTCACTTTTCTTGGATGTCAAGATACTGAAGAACAACTAATAGATTATACTTGTGGGGTGATTTTCTGGAGTGGCAGGAGAGTTGGGACAGTGGTTTGCAATATTGCAAGGCTGGTTCTTCTAGGCAAAAAATTGGTTGTGTCAGTTTGTTCTTGCTCATGGTACTCTATTAACAGTGGTTGGTTCTGGATCCCATTGCAACCGATACAGTGCAATGAGGCCGGGCGCCCACCATGTGCATGTGCGCAACGCACTCATGGGTACCTACCGCCCATGACACTCCAGTTGCTCAATGGAGCATTGCATAGTTGTCATATGCTCTGTGTGCATCTGCAAATGCCCTGATCGGCTCAAATAGCGGTAAGGAGAGAGGGCAGGCGGGTGGGCCCTCCAGAGAACTGTACACTTGGTACCCCCAGCAGGTACTGGTACCCTGTACTGGGGCATACCAGTCATATCCCGCCACTGTCTATTAATCACTTAGCCTGATAAAGTAAAATTAATGTGTGTAGACTAGCAGATCATTAAGAGGCTTAAATTTTAAAAAATGCCATAGTAAATTAAAAACAAAAGTGTTTGGGCCAACACCTCTGAGATTTGGGCTGTCATCATTTCAGTGATTTAAAAAACTTGAACTTGCACAATTCATCCATAATTCAGAAGTAAGCTTTATTCTATGATATGTGGCAGTCAGATTAACCTTTCAGACCATATTCAGATTACTGATAACTAGGCTAAAGTCCTGATTGGGTTTGCAGAACCAGCACACATGTGTAAGATTTTCTAAGGGTTATAAGAAGCAAACCTAACTGGTCGCATTAAGAAAGTTGAGTACCAAGAAGAAAGAATTAACCCAAAGCAATATTAAGCTTGACACTTAAAAGAATTATGATGTACAGAGTTCAGTGAAGTAATAAAACTTATTGGCCAGCTATTTATGGGAATGTCTGAGAGCCCATCACATTATTGTAGTCAATTTCCATCTCACCATCCACATGGAACTGAAGTTGCAATGTCGTAAATTATCTGCAACAGCTCAGAAGGAGTGGAAAAGTCATTGGATCTCTGAAGTGCTTCCGATTTCTGTAAAATACTTTGAAGCCACTTGATTCAATTTGCTGCTTTGAAGAAGGCTCCCAGTTTGATTCACAAATCTGCTTTGAAGGATAAATTGAAGCTTCCCTTCAAAACTTTGCAGAGCTGTGCTAAAAATGAAGAAAGCAATGCTATTTCCTAAGCCTTGAAAACTATCATTAAAATTATTGGAATCTTTGAAGGAATGTTCAATTTCTTCTAAATAAACAAGCTGAACTAGGAAAATGAGTTTGAATTTGCACTAATGGCATTGTTCACGATAAGGATTTTTGGACAAGCACACACACACACACACACACACACACACACACACACACCTTATCTGTTTTGGGAATACAGTCAAACATTCACTAAGCATTGGGTTCCAAAATTCTGTCCACGATCAGTTTTGTTATCTAATTGATTACACAAAATCCAGACTATTTTATCTTGATGTGTGAATATTTTAAAGTTGATTAGGAAGTTCTTCTGTTCCACACTTAGATTCCACAGTTGTCAAAGGGAAATATATTTGGTTTTATGAGCTGGAATAAGTCAGCCTTTTTTTGATTATTATGAAAAAAGCCAAATACTTGAAAAATGATAACTTTCATCTGAGATTGGTATATCTGTCAGATATATTTCAAGCCTTGAACAGGTGGAATGCTTCACGCAAGAAAACCACCATTATTACTCATTATTATGTAATTCAAGAATTTATGGCCACATTCCAGCTATGGATATAGCAAGCTGGTTTTAAAACTTCTCTTCATTTTCTCTAGTTGATGAGCTTTCAAGGACAAGGTTCTTGAAAAAAAAATCTCAAGGATGAATTGAGGCAATGCTGAAAGCTGAAAATCCCATTTGAAAACATAAGAGTAACATTTTTACCATTTATGTTTAGCCCTAGCCACAGAATCTCCAAGAACAATTTCAGATTCAGGTTTGATTCAATTGCTAAACCTCACTTCCAACAAATCACTTTACTTTTTTATTGTTCTTAAAATATCTCTTTGTTTACGTTAAAGCAAGCAAACAAGCTGTTGTGAATGTGATTTCTCATTAGTATTGCCATACCTTTCCAAAGCTGATTTTTCTACTCTTCTGAATTTAAACACACAGCACTCCTACAAATTTGCATTGTTCTCTTTCTTCCTTTCTGCACAGAATTCAAAAGCTAGGGCAAGCAAGCAGCCCCCATTTTAATATGTATAACAATTGGAGGAAATGTTGTTGTTTGATGTAAGATGGGAAGAAAAGGAAAGAAATATGTTTTTGTTTAACTTTGCAAATGCTTTGATTTATTCTGAGATTTCTTTCTCTTTGAAAGTTGAATGTAACAGGAAGGTTGAAGTGAGAGTGAGATTTCTATGTGGCACAAGGTATTTATACTTATCAAAGGGATATTGGTTAAAATAAGGTTGAGAAATGTTGTTCTAGCTCATCTTTTTGATTGTCAAGTGAATAATAGACCTATAGGCCATCTTAAGTATTAATATAGCAAATGCTGCAATTTTCATATTTCCATCTCATTTTACTTTAGCTTCCCTGAGGTTAAGTAGATTCTGCTGCTGATAGATTTATGCATTTAAATGTGTGATTAGAAACAGAATTAAACTTATTTAGGTTGAGGGAGGAAAAAAATCAACAATTGAACAACCTAATCAAAGCATTTAAGGAACTGCTGGATTGTATATTATAAATCATAACATAATTAGAACTGAATTGATTTTTCCATTAACATGAAATTAAGACTAATTTCCTCATGCTATATTTACTTGAATATTCCCCAGATGCAAATGCAGAGTCATAAAACGTTTAGTAAAAATGATTTTCTAATTGTTTCCTGAGCTGATCTCTTACATCACCAGCTTGGCTTTTTCTTGAAGGCTCCTAAATAATGTCTCTTTCATATTTAGTTTTTGACAAAAGAGACAAAAAGAAATTTTGAATTAAAAAAATAGTAAGATATTAATGAGGGGGAAAAATCCTTTCTGCTTCGCTCACTGGAATTGTTTGTTGAACAATTATAAGTTCATCCATTCAGCAATTTATATAAATGACAGCAAGTTCAGAAATTTATATCCCATCAGAACTGATGGCCGGGGCTCCTGAGTGGGCCTGGGATTTGTTTTATCATTCCTGGGTCAGACTGCTTGTCAAACTAGGTAAGCAGGAGGAACTCATAGTCTTCATATCCACCTGGCCCACTTGGCAGAATCCAAAAATTAAGTTTTAAAATGTGTGAATGCATATATAAATTTCTGAAAGATTTAATGGACCTATTTGTTCAAAAATAAGTAATCCTTCATCAAACCTCTGAGGGGAAAAAAGAAATCTTACCTGAAGAGGACGAGGATGGGTTCCAAGCAATAGCACTTAGATTTATGTACTGCTTCATACTGCTTTTACAGCCCTCTCTAAACAGTTTACAGAGTCAGCCTATTGCCCCCAACAATCTGGGTCCTCATTTTGCCCACCTCAGAAGAATGGAAGGCTGAGTCAATTTTGAGCCTGGTAGGATTCGATCTGCCGAACTGCAGCTATCAGTCAGCTGAAGTAGCCCGCACTACTACACTCTAACCACTGTGCCACCTCGGCTCTATAAATATGAAGTTGCAAAGCAGGTAGAGGTATCTGCCACCCTTATTACTGATTATCTCATCTTCAAAGATATTCAAACATGCTATTCAAATACTCCTGCAAGCAGCTTGAAACCTGATTTGAAAAGCTCAGTAAGGTTCAACCTGTCTAGTATTTGAATGGGAGTCCATCAGAACATCCCAGGCTTTGGTAAAGCTGAAAAGTTGGGGAAATGTTCTAGAAGAAGGCAACAATAAACAACATCTGTACAGTTGTGGAGCAAATTAGAGGGATTTGTCCATGAAGCTGTTAGAAGCCAAGCTCACTTTGAGGAAGACTTTACCTTTGGATGTCCAGCAACTGTGGATAGAAAACTCAGGAAAACCCAGTATCCATAATTCCTCTTCCAGCAATGCATGATTGCCATTGGTCTAAAGCTGGGAACAGTTATGTAAGATTTGTTTTCTAAAGGACCATAGAATGGCCATTCCTATAAGCTTTACTTCCCAAATCAGAGTGGAAGAAAGCATTTCCTCACATTGACATTTATTTTCAAAAAGGAAGAAATAGTTCATAACTTTTTTTCATTGCTTTCCTTTTTCTTGTTGATTTTTAGATCAAAAGTTGGTGAGTCTGGCTTGTCTTCTGCTGACCTCAGTCTGTTGAGAGTGAGATAAATGGAAGCATTAAATTTGGGACAGCAGGGGTATCTGCAGGTGAAGGGTATCAAATCTGCAAGGAGGAGGGTACAGAGTTGCAATCCAACCTCGCCCTTTTATAAATGCCTATGACACATCTGTAAGAGTGCAGATTATGATTCACAGAACCTGCCATCTTGCAGTTTTTGACCTCTTCCTGCAGGCACTGCTGCGTGATGGCTCTCTAAGGACAATTGAATGAATCACCATTCCATAGAACATTGCTCAGCCATCAGAAAAGACTTTTGAGCATTTCTTGAAGATTCTCACTTCAAAATCTAGCTGCTGTTTCAATAAGGTGGACTTGCCAGTTATTTTTAGCCACACTCTGCTGATTTCAAATAACAGCTTGGGGGACATGAACATTAAAATGGTACAGGTTTTAAAATCCATTGCACATGCAGTTTTATGTATGTATTTTCTTTGCTAGTTTTCTAGGGTTTAAGGTAACATACACAGCAACCTTCCTTCAGTGTTTCTTCATAGCTGTCCTGTCAGGCATGTGATGATCCATGATTGCCCTAAGTCATTGAGTGTAGTGGAATGTAGACTGGATTTCCAGGAAGGAGCAACTCAATTCCAGAGGCTCATGAGAAAATGAAGTTTAGGTAGTTTGATTTGGAGAAAGAGGGTCAAGATAATTTCTAATCAGAAGTTCTAGAGCAGGTCTATCAAACTTGTGGCCTGTGGGCTGGATGCATCATGCCCTGGCCATGCCCGTGCCCAGTTTAGCAAAGTGGAAAAAGTCTCAATACATCAAATGATGCCACTGTGATAACTCAAGTTTAACACCCCTTTTCTAGAGTATATCTTTAACGATGCAAATAGTTGCTTTAATTTGTGAGGCTTTTGTCAATAGATGAAAAATAATAAACTTAGAAACTTATTCTAAACTTATTCTAAACTTCTAATAAACTTAGAAACTTATTCTAAGTTTCTGATTCTAAAGAAAATGTGTTAGAACTAACTGTTTTTCTTGGATTTTGGATTTTGGATTTTGGATTTTGAAGCCTGACATCAATCTTGCCAAACTAAAGCAACTACTTGCATCATTAATGATATATTCTGAGAACATCTAAGGAGGAGCTATCTTGACCGCTTTCTCCCAATCAAATTAAACTTCACTGTCTCTTGATCCTCTGGAATGCAAACTACATTCTACCACATTCAATGAGTTATTGTGGCTGAGGATGGACTTGAACAAGGATCTCCCCCAGAGACTGCCCAGTTCTTATTCCTCCAATTTAAATATTGCACCTCAGTGACTCTCTTCAATTTCTAGGTACCAGATTGCTGTTCAGAGCATAAGCACAATCAGGTGAAGCTCTCACGATGCCTGGGCAAGAGAGTATCGAGCACCCCATTGGCTGTGCCTGCTTCAAAGAAGTGTCAATGATCATAGAAAATGTTTACTTTCCCTTCACGTTTTGCTTAGTTTTCAACGTGGTCAATTTTTAAAATGATTGACTACAAAATGATTTACAAAATGACAGCCTGGGTTATCCAAGGACTTTCCTTCCAAAATAAGTAGAAGTTTGTGAAACACATAGAACTGACAGCTTCCTCCAATGCTCATTAATCTAGAACAGTGTTTCTCAAAATTGATAGCCTGAAGATGTGTGGACTCCCAGAATTCTTCTATTCCAAATCCCAGCATGCTGACTGGGGAATTCTGGGATTTGAAAACTAGACATCTTCAAGCTGCCAAACTTGAAAATCTTTGATTGGGGTGAGAGGGCTCTTTAAAAAAAAATCAGTCTTTTTCATGGAGAAATTCCACCACTCTCTCCCTCACACGTCTTCTCATTTCTCATTCCATGTTAATGTGCAGTGCCTTAGGCCCTTCCTTTCCTTTTTCTGATGTAAAGTTACTGAATACTTGGAGCATATGGCTGAGAAAATTGGCCACTGAGACACTACCTCATTCAAACACAGACACAATCAGATTTCTCAGGCTATAATTTCATTTGCTCCAAAGGCCGCCTTAATCACCAAGGCATGTTTTTTAACAAACTAAGACTTTTTCTCTTTTCTTTTGTCAACCTAATATGTTCTTGACCTTGATTCTAATTGGATCTATATGACCAATGACCAGGGCCAAAAATCTGTCACATTTTAAAACTACAAGAACAAACAAAATAATGGTAAATTTTTGAAACAGCAGAACATCCTTGGTAGATGGAAGGACATGAAAAGAATAACAATGGTCCAATTTTCATAGGTATGTTTCATTTTAGATCTAGAGATTGGCTCTGGGAAAAGTTCTAGAGAAACAACATGCTAGGAATTAGGAGTCTATCCCCAAAAAACAATTGTGATCAGTCCACTACACCAAATAAATGAAAGTTCAAGCAAAGTTCCATTGGTGTTGGAAGGCCTTTTTTGTTCCTCCATATGAAGAAGAAAGGGCACGGTGGCTAAGATGCTGAGCTTGTCAATCAGAAAGGTTGGCAGTCTGGCGGTTGAAATCCCTAGCGCTGAGTATTGGAGTGAGCTCTCATTACTTGTCCCAGCTTCTGCCAACCTAGCAATTCAAAAGTGTGTACAAATGCAAGTAGAAAAATAGGGACCACTTTGGTGGGAAGGTAACAGCGTTCCATGGGCCTTCGGCATTTAGTCATGCCAGCCACATGACCACGGAGACGTCTTTGGACCGTGCTGTCTCTTCGGCTTTGAAACGGAGATGAGCACCACCCCCTAGAGTCAGGAATGACTAGAACATATGTGCGAAGGAACCTTTACCTTTATCTTATGAAGAAGAAGAAGAAGAAGAAGAAGAAGAAGAAGAAGAAGAAGAAGAAGAAGAAGAAGAAGAAGAAGAAGAAGAAGAAGAAGAAGAAGAAGAAGAATGAATAACTACATAGTCTCTCTTTTCTAAGAAGCCATAGTGCCATGATTTTGCCATAGGGCCAGGCGTTGAAATTCCTCATGGATATTTATTAGCTTTTCTCTTCAGTTGTTTTAGGAACTTCCAGAACTCTAAGCTGACATAGAAAAAAGACATCTGTGAAAGAAAAGGAGTGAGTTTTTGCAGCTGGAATATGAAATTGTTGCAGCACAGAATTTCCACACTTGCTAAGTTGGGGAAATGTGCCTTGGGGAAAGAAAATGTTAATGAAACTTCACAGCTTGGCAAAAGCTATTACATTCTTCTTCCTCGTTCCCTAATTATCCTTCTGGAGTGTTGCAATACATTGTGCTTAGGTTCTGTCTCTGATTGAAAAGCTGCTGCTTCAGATGTGAAGCAAAGAGTTTCATATATAGCAGCTGTATAGCCTTTCATAATACACCCACACAAAGACATCCCAATGTTTGTCCACATTCACTACTTTCAGGGTTACTGTCATTTGGATGCCATCCCAATATACTTGGAAGGAGCATCTTTGCTGAGTATCTCCAGCTCAATCAGAAATAACATATTGAACATAGCAAAAAACCACAATACAATGCAAATTTCTCATCAGTATGGAGACTTACCTTTTGTGTTGTGCTCCCAACTTGAAACAGCGCGCACACATATATACACATAATCACAACTGAGATAAGGACAATAGTCTCTCCTAGGGTTTTGGAGAACTCTTAAAACTCAGCTTGGTCCCCACCTGGGTCTAATGTATTACTATTTTGTGGGAGGGAACAAATTACTGTATTATTTGATTTGGTTTTTTAGATCATTTTAGTCTGGGCTCTCTGTGTGATTTTACCGTGTTTCCCTGAAAATAAGACAGGGTCTTATTTTTTTTGACACCCCCACTCCGAAATAAGTACTTGGCCTTATTTTTGGGGAGGTCTTATTTTTGAAGAGGCGGTAAGCATGGTCACTTCATGGCTGCTGCTGTGCCTGCTGCTCTTTTTGCGGTAGCCATTACCGTGACAGAAGGGGCATGGTGGCTAGGGTTGCAGAAGCAGCTGTTAGGTAAGGGCATCTAGGGTACATTGGGCATGTTCCCTCTCCCTTTCCCAGCCTCACCTCCTCACTTGGTGTTATTTGCATGACAAGCAACCATAGGAAATGACGGGGACCAGCTGCACATGCGTTTAAATATTTTCAGGGAGGCCTTATTTTAAGGGGAGACCTTATTTTAGCACATGCACTCAAAAGCCCAATTGGGCTTATTATCAGGGGAGGTCTTATTTTCAGGGTGGGTTTAATGGTTATCATGAATTGGTGGGGTTTTTGTTTGTTTGTTTGTTCTGTATGCTGCTCAGAGTCCATTGGAATTGGACTCTGCATTATAGCAGTTATAATGAAATTAAATCAATAATAATAGTTTTGATAGTGGATGTGGCAGTACCTGAAGATAGAGAAATT
Source organism: Thamnophis elegans (assembly GCF_009769535.1). Taxonomy (NCBI): domain Eukaryota; kingdom Metazoa; phylum Chordata; class Lepidosauria; order Squamata; family Natricidae; genus Thamnophis; species Thamnophis elegans. Next base: position 149,821,687 of record NC_045541.1, on the reverse strand, counting down.
AAAGAGAAAAAAAACTGGAGAAAATCATAAAATACAGATCTGCAAAAAGAAGTAGAATGATTGTGGCAGAATAAAGCAAAAATAGTACCAATAATGATATGCACCTTGAGTGCAATCCCAAAACATCTGGAGCACCACTTGAACATGTGCAAATCTAGTGTCCTTTTTCTTCCATGTGTTCCTACATGAAAAATCTTATCTGTCCCTTCTCTAGATTCCCAATGTTATAGAACCTTACGGTATGGATATGGCTTTTGAATGGCAATACATTCATTCATCTGGAATGTGCTTCCAGGAATATTTTTCTAGACATGTGTTTTGAAATTTTGCTATATTTTTGAGCAACTTTAGAGAAGAGATGGAGAAATCTGTGGTCACCCAAGTAGCTAAATTGCAACACACACACATACATGCACATGTACTGACTATGTTACTTCTTCCACTACACTCATAAAATGTCCTTGATTTACTTGTCAGATTCACTGGGTAGATTTGACCAAGAAAGCAATTCCACAAAAAGTTTTAAACTACTTTCAGGCTGACTATAACCAGGGGTGAGTTCTGACTTCTTTTACTGCCGGTTCGCTCAGGGACATGCTTCAGGCACGCATGCTTCAGGAATGTGCACGTATGTGCAGCAGGTAAAAAATGCTTTTGCGCAAGCAAAAAACAAGATGGCAGCACCTATGGCGCTGCCAATAGAACCAGTTCGGGGGCATGGCTGGGCGAGTTACTACCTACTCGGCCAAACCAGTCCAAACCAGTAGGAACCCACCTCTGACTATAACAGATCTTGCAAGACTCATTATGCTATACTTCCTCCTCCTCTTCCTCCTACTCATAATTCAGTAAATTAGTGAAATGCCTGAGACACTTCCAAATGTTAACTGGACATTCTGGACTTAGAATATGTTTCATTCTTTGTTACCTTGGCAACAGGATAAATAGACCTTTGTGCCCTCCTTATGAACATGCAAGAGGTATCTAGCTATTTTTTAGAAACAGAATTCTGGACAAGACCAATTTTTAATTAAGACCAAGAGAGGTAACTAGCTACAGAATTCAAAATGGTGTCTTATGGTGACTGAATGTCAGCAGAATAACATTTGAAGACAGAACAATTTCCTCCTTCCTTGCACTCTTTGTTTTTTTCAAATTTGTTCCAAGTTCTCAGGTGACCCTCTAGCAAATGTTATGGAAGCAAGGGAAATGACACAGGTGGGTAGGAGAGAAAGGGAAAATGTCTGTTATGAGACTGGAGGTCCACTTGTGCAAATATTTGAATAACATTAATTGTTAATAGGCATTCCCTAGAGAACTTGGTAAGGAAAAAAAATCTTTCTTCTGGTTCTTTTAAGGACAAAAACATTGCATATACCACAAGCATTAGCTGAGTTCAAGCCTGAGATTTATATTGATTCACATCTCCGTAAAGTACATACTTTTTATCTATTCCGTTAGTAGTTAGATATATTAAGCATCTGGCTACAGAGGCAACATTCATTTCTCTCAATCACAGCAGAAAATACAACACACTGATTATATTAGTAGAATGCAATTTACATTTACATTACATTTACCTTCTTTTGCATTTAACAAAGCCAAGTCCTTTAATCTTTTGTGTGTTTAGCAAAAAAAGAGAGATTTTCTAAAGTAGTCAAGAAAGCTTTAAAAAAAAAGAACTAATCACATTACTGTAGAAAATTCTCTTTATGATCGCTCTAATTTGTATGTGTCAAAAAAGTTCTATGAAAATCCGAGTTTAAATATGCATTACAAATCCAGTAACACAAAAAAAGAGGGTCCTAGATAAATACACCATCATTTTATGTGATTCTTTGACTGCACTATTAGTTAATCATATACTCTCAACCCGATTTCACATCCTGCCTGCACTTCATATACCGCCCACAGCAATTACCAGGCAGATATTATGGAGAATCTCTTCTGCCCTCCCTCCTTCTGAAACATTATCATTAGCAGATCATTTGGATCTAGATTTTTAAAGGCAGCCTATTGAGGAAGTTATACTTTGGAATAGTCTGTGTATATGGACTTTTGTTTGTTTGCTGTATTAAAAAGTATCATAAAAAGACATGCTAATGTCGGAACACTTCTGATATTTTCAGTAGTACTAAATGCAAATGAGGAGTGAACCATTTCCCCCACTCATTTATTAGAAGGAGTCCTTTGACATGAAAGGCTGAAGATTTACCAAGACTCAGCTCATTAGCCACACTCATCAAACACAGATTCCTTTCACAGTGTGTGACACATCTAGAGATTTAAGAGCACAACCTGCAATTCCTTTTCCCCCAAAAGGAGCATATCTTAAATATCAGAGAGCAAAAATAGATGTTATCCTAATCTTGCCTGATAAGGCACTATGATTTGCTAACTATTCATTAAGGCACTACAGATTCTGGTTTCAGTGAAAAGGTATTTCAAACTTAAAAACAAGGAAAGAAGCTTAAAGATGTAGCAAACTTAGAGACAATCATCTGCCTTCCAGGTTTTTCAGAATTCAGCTGCCGCCGACATTCAGTCAGTGTGGCTATTGGCAAGGATGGTGGGGTGGCAGTCCAAATCTTCTGGAATTTGGAAGCTTTAGGAGTGTACATCGGGGGTCTGTTTCTGCTGGTATGGTACGGTACGCACGTATCAGATGGTCAAATTTACTGTGCCTTTGTGGACCCGTTCGTCCAGTAGCACCGTACTAGAATGCTCGCTCCTCTTTCACTCCCCGACCCACCCGTTCGCTGCTGACTTGCTCCCCCCACCCATCGGCACCATGCTTGACCTGCCCACCGTTCACTGATTGGCTGGCTCGCCAATTGACCCACCTCTGTGAGCCCTATTTAAACTGTGGCGCGGATGGCCCACATCTCTTTGGCTCTCGTGTCATTGTGTGATCGGATCCTCACTTTGCTTGCCTTCCCTGCTGCTATTGCTGCCTCCCTCAGGTAAGTAAACTAAGCGGTTGGTGGGGCAGCAGGAGCCTAGGCAGTGCAGCCGGCATCCTAGCCAAGTTTGGGGACTTCGTGAGGCCTTTGCAAGGTCCCCGAACTTGTCTAGGATGCCTGACTGCCAGTAAGCCTGGCGGGGGTGGCAACAGGAGCTTACGCAGCACGACTGGCATCCTAGACAAGTTTGGGGACCTTCTCGAACTTGCCAAGGATGCCTGGCTGCCAGTAAGCATGGGGGCGGAGGCGGGGGCAGTGGCTAGAGCTTACATGGTGCGGCTGGCATCCTAGGCAAGTTCAGGGGCCTCTCCAAACTTGCCTAGGATGCCCGGTCACCAGTAAGCATGGAGACAGAGGTGGGGGCAGCAGACAGAGCTTACGTGGTGCGTAAGCTTGTCTAGGATGCCAGGGGGGTGGCAGGGGTGGTGGCAGGAGCTTACGTGGCACGACCAGCATCCTAGGCAAGTTCAAGGACCCTGTGAGGCCTTTGCAAGGTCCCCAAACTTGCCTAGGATGCCTGGCCACCAGTAAGCACGGGGGCAGGAGCGAGGGTGGTGGCGGGAGCTTATGCGGCACAGCCGGCATATTAAGCACATTCGGGGACCTCAATTAAATATGTATTGTATTCCCTTTGAAATACCCAACAAAATATTTCTGGTTTTAAATCCATATCTTGCTTTACCATTGCTTCTAACCATGACACCACTAACTCTTGAATAGCTACTTGGTCTGACCTAAGTATTGAACCTAATTCATATGTTCCTGTTTTTTAAACTGAGGAATAAATTACAGAAAAAGAAATCTGTATTGCTCTGTGAATCTACCTATGACATTCATTCTTTATCTAACTTCTTAGATGAAAAACTATATCTTTCTTGTTTGTTGGGGGATATCCTTCCTGAAAAGAATGTAAATTGTTGGGTGAAAACAGAGGTCCCTTCTGTTACCTGTAGTGTAGTCCTCAGCTTACAACCACAATTGAGTGCAGTATTGTTTTATTTCTTTTGTAGTTAATATTATTTAACGGGATGAAGAGGCAACAGAGTATGACCGCTAGGACAGTCATCTTTCCTATGTAAGTAGCTGTTTTATTGCTTTGTGTGCTGGTTTCATCCTTAATGTGGCAGTGCATGCAATTAAAGTCTTCCTTTCTGTGTCTCTTTGTGCAGGCCATTCTTTGGAGCAAGTCAGTGATGTTGAAGACACACAAAAGGATAGTCATCTTCCTTTTCTATTATGAACAGTTAAAGCTTAATATCATGAAACCCTAGTTTGGCTCAGGCTTGAGGCCTACCTTGGTTCCGCCTGCTACCTCATGCTTGTTTCATGCTAATGCAGTGCATGGAATTGAAGAGTTTACTTGTGTGTCTCTTCTATATGCAGGTCATTCATTGGAGCAAGGCAGTCAGTGATATTGAAGACTGGCAAGGACAGTCATCTTCCTTCTGTAAGTAGCTCTTTTATTGTTTTGTGTACTTATTTTAACCTTATTTAAGTAGTAAGTGCACAAAATATTAAATTTTCTTTGTTATATCTTCTTTTTGTAGATCATTCATTGGGGCAAAGAATTCAGTGACATTGACTTGGCCACTCCCACCAGGTCACATGGCCGCCAAGCCACTCCCACCAAGTCACATGACCGCCAAGCCACTCCCACCAAGTCACATGACCGCCAAGCCACTCCCACCCAGTCACGTGGCTGCCGAGCTACTCCCACAAAACAGGCCACACCTACAGAATAGGTTCTAAAAAAATTTGAAACCAACCACTGGTGTACATGTACCTATCAGGCAAATAATTGAATAAATAAGTAGGCCAGTGGTCAATTCAGGAAACAGAAACAAACCAAACCTATGGAAGAGATGTGGCAAACTGAAGACAGCTCAGTGAAAGCAAAGTAATGCTCAGTGATGACCATGGCAAAGAACAAGGAACTGATGAGTAGACCAGTTCTTTGAAAATTCTCCAGATGGCAGATCCTTATGAAGATATATACAGTATGTGTGTGTTTGTGTGTACATACATACATACATACATACATACATACATACATACATACATACAGTCAGAGAAGGAATAGCTTAGTTTTAAACAAGGCATTGCAGTCTTTTTCTGGAACATGGAAATGTTCGCATGATCAACAAAGCACTACTGTGTTTCCACAGCATCATTAGGTTTCTGCAGCTAATTTCAGACTCAGCTCTGTAGATTAATGCTGAAGCTGCATTACAGTTTCCCATTGGTGAGAACTCTCACCTTATCCCATCTCCTGGTTCCTAATTCCACCCATCCTAATAAAGTCAAGATGGCATGACATCTCAACCTTACTTCAAATTGCTTTTTAAACTGCATGGTTCATCCTCCCTGATGAAGGGAAGACACCAATCATGCTTCTTAAACTGTTTGGGTGTTTTCTTCCTTCATGAGAAAATAAACACAGAAAAGCAACCATAGGAATTTTAGGGGTGAGCAAATAGGTAGAAGCCTGTTTTTTATGCTTCTTCCTTGGTGGGCTGAGTATAAAGGTGGTTCGCAGTACTCAGTATTGCATAGAAAACCATATGACAGGGTGGAAGGTGGTGCTAAAATACCTCTGAAGGTTTAGAAAGGGTCCTTTGTCAGTTTAAAGCAGGGGTCACCAACCTTTCAAACCACTCAGGGACCACTAAATTTGTAATTTTAAATCCCGCTATAATATGATTTGCCTAAAGACCAGCTGGGAGGGTGTGGCTAGGTGGTCATGTGACTGGGTGGGCGTAGCCAAGTTGATGTCATTCATGTCGAGGGACACCTTGCCAGCCTCTACTCACTCCTCCCCTCCCAGCTACACCTGCCCACCCATGCTCCTTAAGGTGTCGACAGTTGTTAGAGCTAAGCAGCCACCACAAGAAAGAGATGGCTAAACAGTTCAGTTCAAATTGGATCTGAGAAGTAGGGTCAACAGAAGCACCTCACTGAGGACTACAATAGAGTCTTTCCAAGCAGAGGGAAGACCTGTGGGAGTGCAAGGCCATGTACCGACCCCTGGGGGCTCACTGGACTGAGATGGTCAGCCAGTTCCAGGCCATGATGCAGTCCCTCTGGAACAAGGCTCTCTAGCTCTTCGCCACCAGCGGTGCTTTCCTCCAGCCTTCACCCAAAGCTCTGCACCAGGAGGCTGAAGCAGAACCCAAGTTGGAATTTTTGCCACCATCTGCCCCACACAAAACCCCTGAAGGGGGAGACTCTCTGCAGCAATACAAGTGTTCATTGCATGTATCAGAATCAGGGGCCGTAGTTTGAGGACCCCTGTTTAGTGCAATATAAAAAATGCAAATATTTTTTCTGCAGACCACCCAAATTTTCTCGTAGACCACCAGTGGTCCACGGACCACCAGTTAGTGACCACTGGTTTAAAGGGTCCATTAGAATTAGATACAGGGGCTGCTTCTGTCACTCTGCAATTCACTAAGCTGAATTGCAAGATCATCAGATGATCCCAGTACTTGTGAGATCCGAGAGATCTCTATCCTTTTAGCCTTCCAGAAGGCTGTGAAGATCTGTCTTTGCCTTCCAGCATTGGGCTAGCAAGGCTGTGTAGTTTACTGTCTGGGCTGGGGCACAGTTCATTTTTATCCGTGTTTTTATGTCTTGTTGCGAGCCTCCAAGAATCATCCTTAGATAGGCAGCCATGTAAGCCTTGTAAATAAATAACTAGTGTCCTTATTCAGCCTCAGGAGCCATATTACAATTAGGGGCATGGATTGCTTTTGTTATTTGATTCCCACTAAGCTGAACTGCAAGATGATCCTCTGATCCCAATAATAACATCACTAAAGCACAATAGAAAGCCAGATAACAGCTTCTGCTTTGGGCAGAAATGAAGAGGCTCTGTCTAGTCACCAATGTTTTCAGACACAATCTCTGGCACAGGGCGATGCTAAGCATGTTGCATGCTGATGCTCTCCAGTGGCTGCTCTGCCGCATCCTAATTCAAAACTGACTAAGAAAAACAAAAGCTGTTAAGTGGTCATTTCATAGGAATCAACCATAAGTGCCATGATGCACATGTCATCACCTATTTGATTTGAAAAGTTTCATTATACACCAGATGCCATTTGAAAGCTTTGGATTACAAAATAAATGACAAGGAGGATAGCAGAACAGCAGGAATTCTGGGACAACATATTGCATTTTTTTTTCTCTAACATAGTGCTAAGGATAAAAAGGAATGAAAAAGCATCTTGCCTCTTTTCAAGAGCATGACTTTATAATTTTAGTTCCAGGGCTTGCTTGAAAAGTCCTTGTTTATTAGGTAATATCGTGACTTCAAAAGTCAAGTTCTAGCAAATGATCACAATGAATTGAGGGATATTTAATTATATGTATATCCTATTTTTTTTATCAAGGGGATTACAGAAAAAAATCCATTGTCAAGAATGACCAAACCTCCACAATCAGCTTCTTAGTGAAGCTGATTGAGCCAAGAGATTGTCTCCATCCAAATGAACAGGAAGGAGTAGAAGAATGCTTTGGGGCACAATGAATTTTGCAGCAGCTACTTCATTTCTGTTGCACCATATGTTTCTGAAGTTACTTCTTGGAGATAGTATCTAAATTGGTCTCTGGTCATGATCTGTCTTTTATTTGGACTCCTTGTTCCTGCTCTCATCTCCAAGCGTGCCCTTCATCTCATTGTTTTGTGATTGGCTTGAGGTGGCTGCCCATCATCCAGAACAGTCATTCAATTAAAAAACATTTCCAAAACTGTTTAGACTCTGTCTTAGAATGAGGGGTCCTTGGTGCTCTGTGAACTTGCTTGTTTTCTTGCAGACATTTCATTACCCTAACTAGATAACATCATCAATGCTAGTAAGGAGTGCTGTTTGCTGTCAGTTTAAATTCTGATGACTTGCTTGTCTGTATGGGTGGAGGTGGTCTTAGAGATTTTTTGGTTAGGCTGTTTACTGATGCCTCTGAGGCAGTTTCTTGATCAGGGTATTATTGGTATTGTTTACTTGATTGTTGGCCTGAAGTTAACCTTGGAGTTAATCTGTGTTGAACTGGTTGCCTATTTCTGATGAAGCTGTGCTAGAGTCTTCTTGTCCTCTTTTAAGGTGCTTGATTGTCTCTTTTGCATAGTCTATAGATGTTGTTAATGTCTATGTGTCTATTGATGGCTGATTTGTCAGTGTGCCAGGTTTCTAGAAACTCCCTGGCATTTCTAGACTTGGCCTGGTCTAGGATTGTCCCTTTTTCCCAATTGAAACTATGGTTAAATCTGTCTATATGTTGTGAAATTAAAGATTTTTTGTCATGTCTTCTGACTGCCATTTGGTGTTCATGGATGCATTCTGCCAGTCTTCTGACTGTTTGTCCTACATAGTGGTTGTTGCAGTAATTACACTGTATGTTGTAGATGACTCCTGTTTTTTCTTCGAGGGTTGCTGGGTCTTCCGGTTTTCTTAGAATGTTTTGAAGGGCTTTAGTTGGCTTGTGTTCTATGCTGATTCCATGTGGTTGTTAGTCTGTTGATGATTTCGGAGATATTCTTAATGTATGGCACTGTAATTTTTTTAAGGTTTGTGTTGGTTGTGCTGTATTGGGTTGAGTGGTCTTTTTGATAAAGTTGCATGGGTATCCATTTTGTTAGAATGTGTTATATAGATGTACCATTTCCTTTTTCTGCTGTTCTGAGTTGCTGCAGTGTGTTTGGGCTCATTTAAATGAAATCCTTACGTAGCTTCTCTTGTGGGAGGTTGTTGCTTTGATAGTGGAGACTTGGTTAGTATGGGTGGTTTTTCTGTAGACTTGCATTTCTAGTTTGCTGTTGTGTATTCTACTATGCACTAGCTTGGGCTTTAGGAAAGATTTGGTTAATCTTGGAAGCTAAGCAGGGTCAACTAGGTTATTACTTGAATGGAAGACCACCAAAACTGGGAATAAAAAACACTCCAAAACAAAACAAAAAAGATAAACCACTTTGCAATGCTGCCAACAAAACTGCATGGATATAGTCCCTAGGAGTTGAATGCAGATCAAGGACATCTTTATCTTTTACAGAAACAATTCTTTGCATTTAAGTGTCAAATTTGATTTTCGGAGGATCACTTTCAAACTCTTCACAATCTTTCTCAGCACAACATAGGAAGAATATCTAATCCTCTGTTTGAAGCAGTAGTTCTAAGCTGCTTGCGGGTAGCAGACCAACGCAGAATAGAAAGGAGTAGTATTGCTGTCTTTTTTTTAAAGAATCCCTTTATTTATGCACAGTGGAAGCAAATAAATACAATTTTCAAGCTGCTTTAAATTTGACTAGCGTTTAGAGCAGGAGGAGGGCCAGGGTGATTCCACTTCAATAGATTCTCTATCCCAGCTGGCCCTTCTCTTGCCAAATCTCCACTAACAACTTTTCTAGATAAGAGATTCCCGACTTCCAAAGGACTCGTGTTAAAGAGTTTAATCCTCTCACTCTTCTGCTAGTTCTGATTAAGAACCTATCCCTCTGCTCTCCGAAATTTGGATTAATTACCAGACAGTTAGCTGAGCTTTTGGGATTCATTTACCTCCTGAGAAAGCATTTAGCTAACGATTATGCTGCATTTTAGCAACTTTCCAGAAGAGGCCCAGACACTGGAAAACATAAATATTTCAGCCAACAGGCATCTTTTATTCAATAAGATTTAATCTCTAAATGAACATTGAACTACAACATGGAAAAATATGCATAAGCAAAAATCAGTTAGCAACATACAATAACAGTTATAATCAATTTTATAAGGCATCATGCCCATAGAAAGAATAATGCAATTGTCTTTGGTATTATTTAAATACATTTAAGATCATGCTTGCCTAATGTCTTATGAATAATCATAAAGAGGTTATACTCACCTCTTTCCTGTTTTTCCTCCAGAAGATAAAAAACCAAGGCCTAATTTGCAATCTCATAGGAGCCATGGTGATCAACCTTGACAGACATTGGTCTGTCAAGTTGGAAGTCAACAAACTGCATGCAGCCCCAAATCACCCTTTTTATAATCGATACCACCCTGAGAAATTATACATTTTGAATTAAATCCCTGAGAAACAGAAGTGCAATTCCCCCACCAGTTTATATGAAAAGAAGCTATGATCCCAGGAGGATGCCCCAAATGCTCTGGGATTATTTTTGTACATATGTACATATTTTTGTACATATGTGTTATAAATTTGGAGGATCGTTTTTCTATTCTACATTAGGTAAGGTTTATGATATTTCACTGTAAATGTCTGTGGGGTGTGTGTGTATGCTGGTCTTGTTGTATTCGGGTCTTTTCCTGTGTAAAATTGAGATTGTCTTGGCAATGTTTTGGCGAGGTCTCACTCGCCATCTTCAGGCTGGGTTTGGGGCCCAAAACCAGTGGTGGGATTCAAATAATTTAACAACCGGTTCTCTGTCCTAATGACCAGGTGGCTAGGCAAGGCTTAATGGTCATATGACCGTGTGGACGTGGCCAACTCAACATTACTCAGGTCGATGAGCACTTTGCCTTAGCTGTTACAATGTAATAAGGGTTAACCGGATAGGCAGTTTCTGTAAGCAGGGCAATAAAGATTAAGCTAGAAACAACACCAGAATGTTTCCTTCCTGCCTTCCTTACAGGATTAGCCCTGTAAAGCGGGGAAAAAACAAAAGAAGATTTCTTCCAACAATCGGTTCTCTGAACTACTTAGAAAGTTAAGAACCAGTTCTCCCAAATAGGTGCAAACTGGCTGAATCCCACCACTGCCCAAAACCCTATAAATCCCAAATATAAGAATTAATAATAAAGTATTTCTCAAAAGATTGTCTCTCTGTAGTCTACCCAGATAGGCAGCCATTCTCTTCCCTAGCCTACTTTTCTGGTCTTTAGTTATTACAAATTTGTTTCAGTGATTCAATTGGATAGTGATTCAATTATCAAGCATTATTTGGAATTAGAACTACCTTTGACAGAACACAGCAGAAACATCATAACTCTCCAGTGAGATCAGGGCCCTGAAAAATGAAAAGCCTACATTTTCAAAGAATAATTCCTTCTCTTTCCAAAACAAGAAAGACAGAAAAACATAGTCAAATGGTGAAGACTATAGATTAATTTCCTCCTTCACCAGACAAACAGGAAACATAACAATGGTATTTCTAACATATTTATGTTCATCAACAAAATGTTTCAAATATGCCTTATCAGAACAACAGAAAACACCACAATGTAGTGGTATGTTTAAGATATTTGATTAAGATAAACATAGGTTTAAATCCATACTATGGAAATTAAGCCAATTGCTATACGTAAAATCAACCTGCTTCATAAAATTGTTGTTATTGACCAGTATTATTTAAAAGAGATTCCCATGTAAGTCACTTTGATGAAGGAAAAGAGGGAGCAGGAAGAGATTGCATATCTTCAAACATTTTTATCTTTACATCTCAAGAAAATTGAAGTAATCAAAGATCCTATAGCAAATGTTGATAAGCAACCAAAGCAAGGAAGGTAAAACAGTGATGAAGTAAACAAAGAGAAGTGAGGAAATTAAGAAAGTCAGCAAGAAAAGAACATTTTAATTTGGAGATTGTCCCTGAAAATCCAGGTTGCTACTTTAAAAAAAATATCATAGTCCTTTATTTTTCAGGTCAAGAACATCCTAAAATAAATTAGGAGAAACTAGTTAGAGTGGCCCTCATGTAAAATAGATGAGTCTGCTTTGCTTTCCGTAATGTTCCCTTTAAAAATTAATTATGTGAGTTCTGCATGCAATTTATTTTATTTGCCTTCCACCCCTCCTCCCAGGTTCTGCTAATTTGCATTTAATGACAGGTGCTTTTTATATGAAAACAAAATGGGTGGAATAATATAGCTCCTTTCAAGCTATAGTGTAGTAAACCAAGAAAGGAGTATCCTTCCAGAGACCAAACCAAAATTCCCTTGACATCTGTACAATCACTGGGGCGGGGGGGGGGGGGGGGGGAGTGGTAATGTATTATTATAGACTGGGAAATATGAAGCAAAACAGAAAATCTATAGAAAGTTAAATAGAAAGGAAATAATCAGTTCAGAACAGAGGAAAAATGCTCCTAAGTAAGCTTTAATCTTCAAAAAAAAGGCTATAGAATGCTAATAACAACCTGGTCTTTACATTCAGACTGCCAGAATGACCCTGGGCTGACAAGAGTATCAAAAACTGAGAGATCTTCCACACTTCTAATGCATCTATTGAAACGAACAAAGCAGTTTCAGTATGAAGTTAGGCTTTGAGGCCAGACTGAAATGAACTGAAATTTAACACTTCACTCATTACTGAGTTAGGCTCAGTGACCTAAATAGCCCCTTTCAGCTCTAAGCTTCTGTGATGCGAGAGCATCTGGAGATACTGGCCATCACTGAGACTCAATGATTTGCACCGAGAGAGTTGTAATACAGTATATTTCAATCTCTTCCAACCCTCTCAACATTTTCTCTGCAAACTTCAAGGGTCCCTTATTGCTGTTTCTTTACACATACCTGCTTATTGTTTCTTCCTTCTTTCAAATTATATTAAACGTAGGAGTGTCAGAAACAATACTAACCAGTATTAGTGGTTTACATGTGCTGTCTCCAACATGACAACCTCCAATGCAGAAATTATGTAAATTATGATCCTAATATGTTATACATTTACATGCTTGGTTGTTATATTTGCATTCCATCATTTTATCACCACAACAAAAACACATTCAGTTGAGACATGGTGATGACCCAAAATCCCACTGTGATCTCCATGCTGGAGTTTGGACTTGATGCCAAATCTCTCTAGCCCTGGATCTACTCCAACACAGAGCAGACTAGGAAAGGCTATGCTGCATGCTCAGGTTTTAACAACTGAATCATCCAAACATAAGGGGCCAAACATTATTCTGTTCATTTCTTTTGGCTAATTACTGTATCATGAATGTTGCTCAGATGCTGAATCCTAACATGGGTATTATAAATGCCATCTGGACATTTAAATAGCTTCATATAGAGTTCTATGGGTCTATGAGTATTAATAACTATGTTATTGCTAGTCAGACTAATAAATACAGGTGTGGCCAGGAAAGCAATCTGTCTTAAAGTTGGCTTGTGATACGGGAAGTGCTCCATCCTGGCACTCTAAGGACGTCTTGTTGGCTTTTGATAACATCAATCCTGGCATTCTCTTGAACCAGCTCTGGTTTGGTGCTGGAGGTTCGGGTTTCACAGTGGTTCTTTGTCTTCCTTTGGTACCAGTTCATGTGGAAGGAAGAGCTTGAGCACAGAGTGAGTTATCATGAGTATGCTAATCATACTCAACATGATTTCCATCCCAATCCATCCCAATCTATACAAGTGATGCCATTTTATCCAGTCTCTACACTGGAGGCTGTGAAGGTCTAAATAGGAGAAATAGTTATCAATCCTAACAAAATAGAGTGGCCATGGTTTTATGGAAACTTCTCTCTAGCTCTGAGTGGGCTACTACAATCTGGGGGTTCTCCTTGACTCACAACTTCAACTTGACAACCATTTGGCAACCATGGCTAGGAGGACCTTTGCACAAATTTTCAGGAATGAGCTGTGCTCATTTCTGAAAAAGAAAGAAGGTCTTAATCATTTTTGATTACATTAATCAATGTACTCTGTATGTGACTATGCTTGAAAAGGAAACTTGGAAACTTCAGTTGGTGCAGAATGCATAAGTTACATCCAAGTGATACGATTGCTAGACAAGCTCCCCAAACTTACAGTAAGGGTGCAATTCAATGTGCTAGCTATCATCTTTAAAGTCTGGCATGGAATGCCAAGGCATGACATGGCATAGTTACTTGCAAGATTGCCTGTCCCAATGGTTTCAATCCATTCTATTTGAGAACTGCTCCAGTTCTTCTTTCTGAAGCAAATGCCACCTTCTTGGTCCCAGCAGATGTAGAATTTCTGTCACTGCATTTACCCCTTTGGACCAACCTTCCCCTAAGATCTGGAAGGCTCTAACCCTAAAGACTGGTCCCAAGACTGTGAAGATCAGTTCTCTCCTTACGCATTAAGACCAGAATATTAATAGAGCTTAATATGCCTGTTGGTTTATGAGTTTTCTGAGATGCTTTGGCTGCAGAGGTGGGTTGTTGCCAGTTCAGCTCAGTTGGCTGAACTAGTAGTGGAATTCAGGCCTGGGTCACAGATCCAGCAGTGATTCAGGCTTGCCACGACCCGAAACTGGTTCCCTTGCCACTGCTCAGGGCCGCCATTTTGTTTTTTTAGTGAATGCACATGTACAGTTCATTGTAAATTGTTCTGTGCATGCGTGAACAACAATTTACACTGAACAGTGCACGCATCGCAGCACGTGTCTGGCATGCACAGCACTCATCTGGCATGCATGCAAGTTGCTAACTGGTAATAAGACAGGCAGCAACTCACCCCTGCTTGGATGTAATATTGATTATTCTTATTAGTCTTAATGGCATTCTATATTGTTTTATATTTTTATTACTATACTTTTTTTACATATTGTTTGTTCATCTCCCAGGTGGTAAAGGAACATTTGCTCCTCTTGTGATCCTGAAGAACATTTGAAAAAAGGAAATCATAGGAATTGTCTGTTTTGAGTACAATTTTTGAAGAACCAAGCTTTTCTCTAAATCACACAGGGAGCCTCCATTGATGATTGCAATGTCAAACTATTCTTCATGTCTCTGTGTAAGGATTTAAAATTGAGTAAATTCATTTAGGTACCATAAAGTCCACTTTGATTCTTGGTGACTGCATAGACAAAGACTCACCATCCTGACCTGTCTGTAGCGCTTCCAAGAATAACTCCAGTAATCTCAGTAATATTTAAACCATACTTTGCATTTTCTAACAGTTAAATCCACTTTGCACTGTCAGACATGGATACAATAGAATCATGGACTTTTCTCCCTCATTTAATTAAATTGGCAGAGATGTACAGGGAATCAGGCCTGGATATGTAATTGATTTTCTTTTGTTGATTATAAGAAGTGCCTCTTGGAAGGGGATTCATTTTCTCTTTTCCCTTAAAAAAATCACAACTACAAGAACATTATGACAGCTGCTAAATTAAATGCTTTTAGAAAAAAATTATTAGGTATATTTACGAAGAACTAACTTATTATTTCTCACAAAAGTTCAACGGAAGCTCTGTGTCCAGAGGCAATATATCAGTGAATGCCAGGTTGGGTGAGTAAAAATAGAAGAATGTTCCTGCTTTAATCTCCATGGATTCCCAAGAAGTATGAAGTTTTCAGTCGCTACTGGAAAGAAGACTGCAGGACTAGGTGACCTCTATATCTCATTCAGTTTCCCCCAGCCTGATACCATCCAAATAGGTTGGGATTAAAATATTTTCAGTGAAAAGCTGTGATGCTTAGAATTCTGGTTACCATCATATCTAAAAATCTGAACATCATCAAGTTAGAGAAATTAGGTCTGGTTGAAGTAGGATCTTCTGCTGTCCTTCACTGGCTATTTACTTCAGCTGAAACTCACCTAAAAGTAAAATTTAAAAACCCCAGTAGAGTGCTGTCTGTCTCTAATTTTAACTCCATGAAACCAAAATGCTTTAAGGTATTTAAAGCATTATGAACCTTTGTTCAAAAGACTACAGTGGCTTCTTTGTCTTGATTTTCTTTCCACTCAGCACATGTGTTAATCGGGCCTATTTATTAACAGGCCAACAATCCAAGATCAGCTTTTAATGGGAATGATTAAGTACTGTGTAGCACTTAGCTAAATAAACAGAGTACAATTGCATTCTTGCCAGTGGTTTCTGTCCTGAACAAAGGCGGACAAAGTCAGTTCTGAGATACCATTCGGGACTTCTACACTTTGCAAGAAATTAATGCCATGCCCCCCCTAAACAAATCCTGCTTTTTTCTATAAATTCTCCTGTAATCTGAAAGAGAACTGATTGATTTTTCTTTAATAAACTTCGATACTTACTTACAAGGTAGCCAAAGCAAGTGTGGGAATTTAGAGAATAAAGTAAGAATTATCACTTGAATTTAAAGGTCAGCTTTCTCAGTACAGTTTTTATTTAGCTCTTACAATTTAGAGTCAACCTTTTTTGTTTGAAATAAAATCAGAGATCATCAGAAACTTTTTGATTGACATTTTTAAGGAAACTGATTTGATATACATGTCCTTGCTTAAGAGGAATTTTGGAACATAAGGACTCTTCAAGTTTTCACATTTAATATTTAAATTATGATGCATATTTTAGATTAAGAGTGAAAAATCAAGTTTTCTTACAGAATTAGGGTTCATTTTCATGATTTTGTTTAAAAAAATGCAAATTAATGCAAAAAGTTCATATAAATCTATGAACATTTGTTGGAATTGACATGTGCCAAAATAAACTGATCAATTTGTACTTAAAATATAAGATGCTTCAACAACAGATAATCTGAAATCTTTTAACATTTCATATTTACATTCACTACCAAACAAACAAATATAGATTCTGAGGCAGCAGAATACGAAGAATATTCAAAGCAAAATATCAGTGGAGAATGGTGAACAACCTTAGGAAAAATTCAATTGAGGTTGCTTCTGAATACTGTATATAGCATTTCTATGTTAAAAATTTTCTCATGTAAAAATTCTAATATGAAATCATTACAACTGAAATCACAAATTACTTTCATCGATTGTACCATACATTATAACGAATAATGTTATTCCTAAGTTTTCTGGGAGGGATCAGAAAGCCTTCAGTTCAGAAGTACTTAAGCATAATGACCCATTCTAATCCCCTTTTTGATTTGAGTTCAACTTGACTCTATTCTGAGTTGTTTCTTCCCCTTGACATCTCCCCAAAGCCTGTGTTCAGTTATAGCAACCTGAAGTTATACTCACTTTAAAAAATGCAAGGTATGATCTCTTCCAAGGAAGCATAATTCTGATATCCCTTGTATCAAGGGTAACTATATGGTTATGTGGGTCACACCTGATTTCACAAACTTTTTTTGCCAAGGTTGCTGGCAAGCACATGACCTTGAGATTTTGCAACCATTATAAATACCAGCTGGCTGCCAAGCACTCAAATTTTGATCACGTGGCCATGGGAATGCTGTGAAAATCATAAATGCAAGAACCGGTTGTAAGTTACATTTTTCAGTGCCATTGTCACTTTGAACAGTCATTAAAATAATTAGTGACTTGAATTCTAAGTCAAGGACTTGCTCTAGTTTGTAAAAAAAAATCAAGAGATGAAGGAGGGTTTTTAAATAAGAAAATAAGGATCATTATATTAAGTATGTCAATGACCAGATCTGGCCTTTGACTAGAGTGCCAGGATACTCCAAAAGAGTAAGTGGGACCAGGAGAAAACCTAACTTTACTTTAACTTAGTTAAATAATGGGATTATTGGATAATTTCCCACTTCTGTCTCATTAAAAATTAAATTTAAGTTGGGAGATACTCTGGAGGTCACTTTCCAAGTCTGAGCAGTTGCCTATGCCCTGGCTTCATCCTACTAACGATATCCTCTTACGTCTGTAAATCCCTTATAGCAAGAGGAACTGGTTTCAGAGAAGCTGATCTCGCAGTTATCTTATTCATTAAGTCTTTGAGTCTTGCTCCCCTAACGCATCAACCTTACCCTTCCCATGCTATCACAAAAGCTTTCATTGCACACCCGGCAGTAGCATCTATCTGTATCAAAGGCTCCAGGCAGCCATAATGTTCTACCGCTGCATGCCATTCAACGGTAATCAAAAGACCTGCTGCAACAGAAGCCCTTGCTGGTAATTTCTTTCCAGCTCAGAGTCTTGGAAATGCAGCCTTGGAGTAAGCAGATGAAAGGCTGTCCTCCTTGTCCTCTTATCGAGCACCATGAAGCTGATAAGAATGACCTTGCTCAAGGAACAGCACAATGCAATGCAACAGCAATAGCTGGCAATACAAGAGTTACACTATGGGGACTGCAGTGTCATTGCACTCTCTCTCACTCTCTCTTTGCAAGGAAACGGCAAGTGTGAAGGCATGGAAAGGTCACCGCATAGAAAAAAAATGAAACATGTTCAGTTCCCAATTTGTGGGTGGAAAATTCTTCTATTCCCCTTTCCATTGGGTAATCTTTACTCTTAAGGTACCTGTATGAGGAAGAAAGAGCAGGGCATTTCATTTTATCACTACAGGGCCACATCATGTGCTCTACATAGCCAAGACAATCAAAGGTACAGCACTAACACAGAAATAAAAGTAAAGGTAAAAGTTCCCTTCACACATATGTACTAGTTGTTCCTGACTCTAGGGGACGGTGCTCATCTCCATTTCAAAGCTGAAGAGCCAGTGCTGTCCAAAGACATCTTCATGGTCATGTGGCTGGCATGACTAAATGCTAAAGGTGCATGGAACACTGTTACCTTCCCACCAAGGTGGTCCCTATTTTTCTACTTGCATTTTTATATGCTTTTGAACTGCTAGGTTGGCAAAAGCTGAGAAAAGTAATGGGAGTTCACTCTGTTATGCAGCACTAGGGATTCGGACCGCTGAACTGCCAACCTTTCTGATCAACAATCCTGTAGCAGTGGTTGGGCCACATGATGGAATGAAGAAGGTGCCAGGTCCAGTCCTTGACATTTTCAAAGATGAGAAAACATCCCCACTTGATAGTTTGGAAAGCTGCTCCCAATCAGCATAACTAAACTAGATGGAATGATGATCTGACTCACCAACAAGCAGTTTTTGTTGTTTTGATTACATAATTACATGTCCCAAAGGTTTAAATTGCATCAGAGCCAGAGGTGGTACTCAACCAGTTCTCTGTGGTTTGGGTGAACCAGTAGTGGTGGCTGCAGGGGGGGCTCCACCCACCCTACCTGACATAATGTGCGATCACTCTGCATGCGCAGAAGGCGGTGCACATGTGCAGACGAGGCACATGGACTCACATTTGAGAACCGGTAGGAAGGTAAGTGAATCACAGCCCAGCACAATGTTTCTTTCAAGATGACAATCTGGAGATGCATTTCCACATCAAGCATGAAAATAGTCATAATAGTAATAATCATGACTGGAGTGAATCTGCATCATAGTTGGCTTCTTTTTCAATTCCAGGTAGAAGCACCAGTTGATTACACTATGTCTGATATTTCTGAAGATGGGTAGTACTCCTACTGAACAGAAAGACATCAGAGGTTGTGTACAGAACCTTACTATCTTTGCAACATTAAGATCAAATGGATACCTGTTGCTTTCTCTCAAAAGTGATTGCAAAGGGGATATCCAAAATGTACCCAATTGTCTGTATTTAGATAGAGCTCCATAAATAAATAAATCTATGTTTCTGAATCTGTTTTCTGTCTACAGAATTAACATTAAACTATAAATCGATTAGATTTGCATAACATGTTGTACATGTATGAGACCCAGTTTGGATTAATGGTTAAGGCACCAGGCTAAAAACCAGGAAAACCTTAGGGCCAGTCACTTTCTTTCAGCCCAACTCACTGCACAAGGGAATAATAGGAGGAGGAGGAGGAAGAAGAAGAAGAAGGAGGAGGAAGGAATATTAAATATATTTGCTTCCCTGACTTACTTATAAAAATAATAAATAAAATAAAATAATAAAGTAAAGTAAAATAAAATAAAATAAAATAAAATATGAAGTGTGAAGTAATACCTGGAGTAATTGTGGTGAAAACAAAGAGTAACTATGACCAATAGCAGGCAGGTGCACTTATTCAGTTTTATATTATGGTAAAATCTGTTGAAGCAAGCTTACTTCTCTATGCTTATGATGTCCACAGTTTCTTGCTTAGATATTCTCTTTAGGGACAGAATTCTTTCTGTGGGAGGAGAAACAATCAGGCTTGGTGCAATGACACATACATGTCCTCATCAACCGCTCCCCACCCACTCCACGTGATGGGGCTGCCTTTGAAAATAACCTTGGTACAAAATGTGGTGGCCAAAATGTTAGTGGAAAAGAGCTACTACTGTCATGTTACATCAATTCTCTGGTCACTGCACTAATGACCAAAAGGTTTCTCAGTCCAATTTCAAGTGCTGTTTTTGACCTATAAAGTCCTATTTTACTGGGCTCCAGGGTGCCTTAGGGACCATCTCTGTCAAATGGAATCTGCTCAGCCTGTACATGGATGCAGAGAAGAATGGATGCCTCTCTAAGAATTCAAAGGAACATGGACCCAAAGGCAGTCTGTCTCTATAATAGCCATTTTGTTGAACATCTTACCCTTAGAAATACTCCTGGTAGCCTCTTTCTTTGCATTCTTCAAAACTGTTAATATAGCGCTACTTTAACAAGGATTTGGTGCCTGATTCTGAAAATTGTCATACGATTTTATGATGTTCAGGATTATTGCTGGATACAGATTTTTTTATTATATTTGTATTATTTGATTATATACTTTAACCTTGTCAGTGTATGGAATCTCAGGAGCTATACTGATTTTTTTTTTAAATACAAAGTTAAGTAAAATTGTTAACACTAAAGGATTGTTAAGGATTGTTAACACTAAAAAAAGATTAGCACATTGAACAAATAGATCTCATTGACTTGAATAATGTGGCTTTATCAGCCTTTATTAGTGGAATTAGTTTGTCTTCATATCTTCATGAATATGTTAAACAGAAACAGGGATAGGCCTGAGGTACCCCACAAAGCAGGGTTCAAAGGGCCTCCCCCAAATGTCATTAACACAATTGGAAGTGACCTAGAAAAAGAGTAACATAATGATGTGCGTCCCACTCCCAACCCCTTGAGACAATACAGAAGATCAGTGATATTGAAGCCTTCAGGAGAGAAAAAAGGATAAGAGGAAGGCACCATCCCCAGCCCATTTCCACTATAGGTCTCCATTTTCTCCCACCCTGTAGGATATGCACTCACCCCCAGAAGTGAAGCAGGATCCCAGGACTCTGGCATTCTGAAGAAGAGTTAAAACACTGTTTTGTGGCCTCATGTGAGGAGCCCAGAGGAGCATGGGCCCCTCACCATCGCCATGAAGCTGGCTGGCACTCTGAGAGCCCCCCCTCAACTTTTTAAACTAATTTTAGCAGGGCTTTAACAGACCCTTTCTACCGGTTTAATTTAAGACCTTGCTAATATTTTCAATTTGTATATGCTGTATATTTGAACATGTTACTGTATCCTACTGTCTCTGAGAGAGAAGTGTGGTTCAAAAATGTTAAAATAAATAAATAAATAAATAAATAAATAAATAAATAAATAAATAAATAAATAAACAAAGAAAGAAACAAAGAAACAAAGAAACCAAGAAACCAAGAAACCAAGAAACCAAGAAACCAAGAAACAAAGAAACAAAGAAACAAAGAAACAAAGAAACAAAGAAACAAAGAAACAAATAAATGAATAAATAAATAAATGTTACTTTGGTACAGATATGAAATTTGACAGAAGGGAATTGAATAATAATAATAATAATAATAATAATAATAATTATAATAATAATAATAATAATAATGCCAATTGCAGACTTTGCAAAGAAGCTGATGAAACTGTTGATCACATACTCAGCTGCTGTAAAAAAAATCGCGCAGACTGATTATAAATTGCGGCACAATTCAGTAGCACAAATGATCCATTGGAATTTGTGCAAAAATTATAATATTAAAACAGCAACAAACTGGTGGGAACATCAGCCTGAAAAAGTCACCGAAAATCAGATGGTCAAGATCTTGTGGGATTTCCGTATACAAACCGACAAAATACTGGCGCATAATACACCAGACATCACACTGGTTGAGAAAAATAAGGTCACAATCATAGACATCGCAATACCAGGTGATAGCAGGGTCGCCGAGAAGGAACATGAAAAAATCGCAAGATACCAGGACTTAAAAATCGAAATTCAACGACTATGGCACAAACCAGCAGTGGTAATTCCAGTGGTAATTGGCACACTGGGTGCTATTCCAAAAGCACTGGAATTACATTTAAAACAGTTAAAAATTGACAAAATCACCATCAGTCAAATGCAAAAAGCCGCACTGCTTGGATCTGCACGCATATTACGAAAATACGTTACGACGTCCTAGGCCCCTGGGTGGGGCCCGACTAGTAACCAATGCCAAATCCGGCGAAACAACTGGCCGCTGTGATACAATTGTACAACAACAACAACAATAATAATAATAATAATAATATAACAGCAACAGCTAGAAAAATTGAAAGATATGAGGCACAAATCATCCAATATAAACAAAATCAGCAATTTCGATCAGATCAACGGCGTTTTTATCAAAGTCTTAATGTAAATGGTGACACCAAAAGTGAAAAACCAGAAAAACAGGCCACAGTTGAATTCTGGAAAGAATTGTGGGAAAATGCAAAGGACTACAACAAGGAAGCAAAGTGGATACATGACTTTGAGAAAAGCATTGGCAACAAACAAATGCAAGTATTAGAAATAACAACTGAGATGGTCAAAAATCAAGTTAAAAAGGTAAAGAATTGGACATCACCTGGAAGTGACCAATTACATGGTTTCTGGCTCAAATATCTGACCAGTTTACATGCAATATTGGCCAGGCAACTGAATGAAATTTTACAAAAGGGCCAAATTGATGAATGGTTGACAACTGGAAAAACATACTTGATTCAGAAAGATCCAACTAAAGGAACAACACCTGAAAACTATAGACCAATAACATGCTTACCAACAACCTTCAAATTACTCACAGGCATTATTGCAGATAACATGATGGATTATTTGGAAACAAACAACATCTTGCCAGTAGAGCAAAAAGGCAACAAAAGAAGGAGCAGGGGCACAAAAGATCAGCTTCTAATTGATAAAATGATATTAGAAAATTGTAAGAACAGAAAAACGAACTTGAATATGGTCTGGATTGATTACAAAAAGGCATTTGACTCACTGCCACATAGGTGGATCATAAAATGCTTAGAAACAACTGGCATTAGCAAAAATATTACATCCTTTACTGAAAAGGCAATGAAACAATGGAGAACTGAGTTGGCAGTAGGGAATGAGAGCTACGGAATGGTTAATATCAAGCGAGGAATTTTCCAGGGTGATTCACTTTCACCTCTTCTCTTCATCATCGCAATGATCCCACTATCAGTAATCTTAAAAAAAAATGAAATTAGGCTACCAAACAGCCAAAAAAGCTGAAAAAATTTCGCATTTACTATATATGGATGATTTGAAACTCTATGGAAAGTCAGAAATAGAAATCCAATCATTGACAAATACAGTCCGAGTATTCAGCACCGATATTTCAATGCAGTTTGGCATGGAAAAATGCGCCACTGTATCCATAAAAAGGGGCAAAATCACTGCATCTGAGGGAATTGAAATGCCCAATGGCCAACTAATTAAATGCAAAGAAAATGAAGCCTACAAATACTTAGGCATTCTGCAGTTGGATAACATCAAGCATGGAGAAGTAAAAACTATTGTCAGGCGAGAGTACACCAACAGAGTTAGGAAAATTTTGAAATCTAAATTGAATGGTGGAAATACAATCAAGGCCATAAATACCTGGGCAATACCAGTTATAAGATACACAGCTGGCATAGTTAACTGGACACAAGCTGATTTGGACCTTTTGGACCGAAAAACCAGGAAACTAATGACAATGCACTACAGTTTACATCCACATGGTGATACTGATAGACTATATCTGCCCCGAAAATCAGGTGGCAGAGGATTATTACAAGTGAAGCAAACAGTTGAAGAAGAAAAACATGCACTGGCTGATTATTTAAAAGACACCCAAGAACATCTATTAATCGAAGTAAAGAACAAAAATCTACTGAAGGCCCAACAGACAAAACAAGAATACAGAAAAGATGTGATAAAATCAAGAATGGAGAGTTGGCAGAACAAAGCACTGCATGGTCAATTTCTGGAAAAAATAAAAGATAAAGTGGACAGTGAACAAACTTGGTTATGGTTAAAAACAGGTACATTAAAGAAAGAAACAGAGTCACTAATCCTGGCTGCGCAAGAACAAGCTATCCACACAAATGCCATTAAGGCCAAAATCGAAAAATCCTCTGATGATGCCAATTGCAGACTTTGCAAAGAAGCTGATGAAACTGTTGATCACATTCTCAGCTGCTGTAAAAAAATCACGCAGACTGATTATAAATTGCGGCACAATTCAGTAGCACAAATGATCCATTGGAATTTGTGCAAAAATTATAATATTAAAACAGCAACAAACTGGTGGGAACATCAGCCTGAAAAAGTCACCGAAAATCAGATGGTCAAGATCTTGTGGGATTTCCGTATACAAACCGACAAAATACTGGCGCATAATACACCAGACATCACACTGGTTGAGAAAAATAAGGTCACAATCATAGACATCGCAATACCAGGTGATAGCAGGGTCGCCGAGAAGGAACATGAAAAAATCGCAAGATACCAGGACTTAAAAATCGAAATTCCACGACTATGGCACAAACCAGCAGTGGTAATTCCAGTGGTAATTGGCACACTGGGTGCTATTCCAAAAGCACTGGAATTACATTTAAAACAGTTAAAAATTGACAAAATCACCATCAGTCAAATGCAAAAAGCCGCACTGCTTGGATCTGCACGCATATTACGAAAATACGTTACGACGTCCTAGGCCCCTGGGTGGGGCCCGACTAGTAACCAATGCCAAATCCGGCGAAACAACTGGCCGCTGTGATACAATTGTACAACAACAACAACAACAACAATAATAATAATAATAATAATATAACAGCAACAGCTAGAAAAATTGAAAGATATGAGGCACAAATCATCCAATATAAACAAAATCAGCAATTTCGATCAGATCAACGGCGTTTTTATCAAAGTCTTAATGTAAATGGTGACACCAAAAGTGAAAAACCAGAAAAACAGGCCACAGTTGAATTCTGGAAAGAATTGTGGAAAAATGCAAAGGACTACAACAAGGAAGCAAAGTGGATACATGACTTTGAGAAAAGCATTGGCAACAAACAAATGCAAGTATTAGAAATAACAACTGAGATGGTCAAAAATCAAGTTAAAAAGGTAAAGAATTGGACATCACCTGGAAGTGACCAATTACATGGTTTCTGGCTCAAATATCTGACCAGTTTACATGCAATATTGGCCAGGCAACTGAATGAAATTTTACAAAAGGGCCAAATTGATGAATGGTTGACAACTGGAAAAACATACTTGATTCAGAAAGATCCAACTAAAGGAACAACACCAGAAAACTATAGACCAATAACATGCTTGCCAACAACCTTCAAATTACTCACAGGCATTATTGCAGATAACATGATGGATTATTTGGAAACAAACAACATCTTGCCAGTAGAGCAAAAAGGCAACAAAAGAAGGAGCAGGGGCACAAAAGATCAGCTTCTAATTGATAAAATGATATTAGAAAATTGTAAGAACAGAAAAACGAACTTGAATATGGTCTGGATTGATTACAAAAAGGCATTTGACTCACTGCCACATAGTTGGATCATAAAATGCTTAGAAACAACTGGCATTAGCAAAAATATTACATCCTTTACTGAAAAGGCAATGAAACAATGGAGAACTGAGTTGGCAGTAGGGAATGAGAGCTACGGAATGGTTAATATCAAGCGAGGAATTTTCCAGGGTGATTCACTTTCACCTCTTCTCTTCATCATCGCAATGATCCCACTATCAGTAATCTTAAAAAAAATGAAATTAGGCTACCAAACAGCCAAAAAAGCTGAAAAAATTTCGCATTTACTATATATGGATGATTTGAAACTCTATGGAAAGTCAGAAATAGAAATCCAATCATTGACAAATACAGTCCGAGTATTCAGCACCGATATTTCAATGCAGTTTGGCATGGAAAAATGCGCCACTGTATCCATAAAAAGGGGCAAAATCACTGCATCTGAGGGAATTGAAATGCCCAATGGCCAACTAATTAAATGCAAAGAAAATGAAGCCTACAAATACTTAGGCATTCTGCAGTTGGATAACATCAAGCATGGAGAAGTAAAAACTATTGTCAGACGAGAGTACACCAACAGAGTTAGGAAAATTTTGAAATCTAAATTGAATGGTGGAAATACAATCAAGGCCATAAATACCTGGGCAATACCAGTTATAAGATACACAGCTGGCATAGTTAACTGGACACAAGCTGATTTGGACCTTTTGGACCGAAAAACCAGGAAACTAATGACAATGCACTACAGTTTACATCCACGTGGTGATACTGATAGACTGTATCTGCCCCGAAAATCAGGTGGCAGAGGATTATTACAAGTGAAGCAAACAGTTGAAGAAGAAAAACATGCACTGGCTGATTATTTAAAAGAAAGTCAAGAACATCTATTAATCGAAGTAAAGAACAAAAATCTACTGAAGGCCCAACAGAGAAAACAAGAATACAGAAAAGATGTGATAAAATCAAGAATGGAGAGTTGGCAGAACAAAGCACTGCATGGTCAATTTCTGGAAAAAATAAAAGATAAAGTGGACAGGGAACAAACTTGGTTATGGTTAAAAACAGGTACATTAAAGAAAGAAACAGAGTCACTAATCCTGGCTGCGCAAGAACAAGCTATCCACACAAATGCCATTAAGGCCAAAATCGAAAAATCCTCTGATGATGCCAAATGCAGACTTTGCAAAGAAGCTGACGAAACTGTTGATCACATTCTCAGCTGCTGTAAAAAAATCGCGCAGACTGATTATAAATTGCGGCACAATTCAGTAGCACAAATGATCCATTGGAATTTGTGCAAAAATTATAATATTAAAACAGCAACAAACTGGTGGGAACATCCGCCTGAAAAAGTCACAGAAAATCAGATGGTCAAGATCTTGTGGGATTTCCGTATACAAACCGACAAAATACTGGCGCATAATACACCAGACATCACACTGGTTGAGGAAAATAAGGTCACAATCATAGACATCGCAATACCAGGTGATAGCAGGGTCGCCGAGAAGGAACATGAAAAAATCGCAAGATACCAGGACTTAAAAATCGAAATTCAACGACTATGGCACAAACCAGCAGTGGTAATTCCAGTGGTAATTGGCACACTGGGTGCTATTCCAAAAGCACTGGAATTACATTTAAAACAGTTAAAAATTGACAAAATCACCATCAGTCAAATGCAAAAAGCCGCACTGCTTGGATCTGCACACATATTACGAAAATACGTTACGACGTCCTAGGCCCCTGGGTGGGGCCCGACTAGTAACCAATGCCAAATCCGGCGAAACAACTGGCCGCTGTGATACAATTGTACTATAATAATAATAATAATAATAATAATAATAATAATAATAATAATAATAATACAACAACAAAACTGAATATGAGAAAGAAGTAATATAGCAGTAGACTTATATACCGCTTCATAGGCCTTTCAGGCCTCTCTAAGCGGTTTACAGAGAGTCAGCATATTGCCCCCAACAATCTGGGTCCTCATTTTACCCACCTCGGAAGGATGGAAGACTGAGTCAACCCTGAGCCGGTGAGATTTGAACCGCTGACCTGCTGATCTAGCAGTAGCCTGCAGTGCTGCATTTAACCACTGCGCCACCTTGGCTCTTAAGTAATTAAGAAGCGAGCTGAAAATTAGAAAAACAAAGCTATGCATAGCCAATACTTAAAAAGTATTGAAGGCAAAGCTGACCAAAAGCTAACTTGGAACTGGTTAAGATCAGGAGCACTGAAAAAAGAAATAGAAGGCTTTATTTTGGCAGCTCAAGAACAAGCCTTAGCCACAAACTGCATGAAGGCAAAAATTCAACAGGTTACCACCAACAGCAAATGTCGCCTCTGTAATGAGAAAGATGAGTCGACCACTTGATCAGTGGATGCAGCAAAATTTCACATACTGACTACCTACAACGCCATGACCATGTTGCTAAGATCATTCACTGGAAATTGTGCCAAAAGTTTGGATTTGAGTACAGCAAAAACCACTGGGAACATCAGGTTCAGAAGGTTTTAGAGAATGAGAAAGTAAAGATCTTGTGGGACTTCAGAATCCAGACTGACAGGCACTTGGCCCACACCTGACATAACAATAGTTAAAAAGAAAAAAGTATGGTTCATTGACATTGCAGTACCTGGAGATGCACGAATTGAAGATAAACAGCAAGAAAAAATCACAAAGTACCTGGACTTGCAAATTGAAGTTGAGCAACTGTGGGAAAAGAAATTGTATGTTCTCCCGATTGTAATTGGAGCCCTTGGAGCAATACCTAAAGGGCTACCTTGCTATTTGAAAATTCTAAATTTACCTGACTTGAACATTCTGATTCTACAAAAAACCATCCTACTTGGAACAGCTTATATCCTCCGATGTTACCTTAACAGTTCCTAGGTCCTTGGTAAGGACTCGAGCTGTTGAGCTACCAACCAGCCTCAAAGGCTGTGGATCTCACCAAAGATTAACATATTATTAATAATAATAATAATAATAATAATAATAATAATAATAATAATAATAATGCACAAACCAGCAGTGGTAATTCCAGTGGTAATTGGCACACTAGGTGCTATTCCAAAAGGACTGGGTCCCCTGGGTGGGGCCCGACTAGTAACCAATGCCAAATCCGGCGAAACAACTGGCCGCTGTGATACAATTGTACAACAACAACAATAATAATAATGCACAAACCAGCAGTGGTAATTCCAGTGGTAATTGGCACACTAGGTGCTATTCCAAAAGGACTGGAATTACATTTAAAACAGTTAAAAATTGACAAAATCACCATCAGTCAAATGCAAAAAGCCGCACTGCTTGGACCTGCACACATATTACGAAAATACGTTACGACGTCCTAGGCTCCTGGGTGGGGCCTGACTAGTAACGAATGCCAAATCCAGCGAAACAACTGGCAGCTGTGATACAATTATATAATAATACATTACGATGTCCTAGGCCTCCAGGTGGGACCTGACTAATTGTCAATGCCAAATCCGGTGAAACAACTGGCTGCTGTGATACAATTCTGTTGTTGCAAATAATAATAATAAGTCAAGATCATCTATTAATCGAAGTAAAGAACAAAAATCTATTGAAGGTCCAACAGATGAAATAAGAATACAGAAAAGATGTGATAAAATCAAGAATGGAGAGTTGGGAGAACAAAGCATTGCATGGCCAATTTCTGGAAAAAATAAAAGATACAGTGCACAGTGAACAAACTTGGTTATGGTTAACAACAGGTACATTAAAGAAAGAAACAGAGTCACTAATCCTGGCTGCGCAAGAACAAGCTATCCGCACAAATGCCATTAAGGCCAAAATCGAAAAATCCTCTGATGATGCCAAATGCAGACTTTGGAAAGAAGCTGATGAAACTGTTGATCACATACTCAGCTGCTGTAAAAAAATCGCGCAGACTGATTATAAATTGCGGCACAATTCAGTAGCACAAATGATCCATTGGAATTTGTGCAAAAATTATAATATTAAAACAGCAACAAACTGATGGGAACATAAGCCTGAAAAGGTCACCGAAAATCAGATGGTCAAGATCTTGTGAGATTTTTGCATACAAACGGACAAAATGCCAGCGCATAATACACCAGACATCACACTGGTTGAGAAAAATAAGGTTGCAATCATAGACATCACAATACCAGGTGATAGCAGGGTCGACGAGAAGGAATGTGAAAAAATCAGAAAATACCAAAACTTAAAAATTGAAATTCAATGACTATGGCACAAACCAGCAATGGTAATTCCAAAAGCACTGGAATTACATTTAAAACAGTTAAAAATTGACAAAATCACCATCAGTCAAATGCAAAAAGCCGCACTGCTTGGATCTGCACGCATATTACGAAAATACGTTACGACGTCCTAGGCCCCTAGGTGGGGCCAGACTAGTAATTAATGCCAAATCCGGCGAAACAACTGGCCACTGAGATATAATTTATAATAATAATATCATCCTGTCTGAAACTTTTCAAAACCTTCCCCCAAAGAGAAGATTGGAGAAAGGTCAGGGATCATTCAACTCTGTATGATCCAGTGATAGCTTTTGTGTCTCTCTCAGCCCTAGGAAACAGGCAATGCCAAACCACAACTGAAATCTTGCCAAGAAATTTGCAGGGATTAGTCCAGGCAGTCATCTGGAGTTAACACTGATTGAAAGGTGTGCATACACACAGAGAGAGAGGAGAAGACAACCAGATTCATCTGGATATTCTTAAGAAATCCAGTAACACTCAAAAATTCCAGAGCAATAAAAAAGTAACATTTCACCTCTCCAAATCACATTGATATCACCCTGAGACTAAAACTGATCCAATATGTGAGTCCTATCCTGGCCCTCAGTGATTTGGGACAGGTCTATGATAGCCATGATGACCCTGAATTCCTCAAAAAACCTCAAACTCCAAGTCCAGGAAAGGCATATTGAAATCTCCCAGAACCATAAGTCTGGGAAAACCATTGCCAACTCAGTACAGTATGGAGAGCTCAGGCAGGGAACCTTCTGGGCAGCAGGAAGGTCAGTACAGAGGTAGATATCCCATCTGTTCACTGGAGCCCAATTTCTCAAACAGAGCTTCACATTTGATTATCTGTAGAGAAATGTCTATGAAGGTCACCAGAGTCTCCTGGACTCTAAACAAAGCCATTCTTCTGTGCCTACACTGAAATTGTAACTGTTCCTCATTCGTTCCTTTGGAACAAACTCCCCGCAGAGATTCGGACCCTCACCTCTCTCCAGGCCTTCCGAAAAGCCGTTAAAACCTGGCTGTGTCGGCAGGCCTGAGGTTGATGAGGTCCCTTCCCCTCTCGATCTGTGTGGCTGTTGGTTATTTTTTAAATGCTTGTATTTGTACTTTTGTGTTTCCCTTTCCCCCTTGGGTTTGTGTGCCGCCCTGAGTCCCGCTGGGAATAGGGCGGCATATAAATAAAACGAAACCTAAACCTAAAACCTAAAAGCCAGGTAGGTACTTTTCTGTTATAGGACTCTCACTCAAGATCTCAAGATTACACATACTTTATCAACTATGCTAAGATCATGGCTGAGAAGCATCCTATTACACAATACCCTGGCATTAAGGAAACAATTTGAGGCCATGGCCACTGTTGATCTAGTGACTGGGCATTGGGATTGAGCCCACTGAAAGAAGGAGTCAGTAAAAAGCATTGAGTATGCCTTCCTGTGTTCCACCATAACTCCTTCTGTCCCTCACCACTATCAGGTTACTGGCTGAGCCATATTACCTGAACAAACCAACCTCCACCATCATCACCACACCAGAAGCCACCACCTCCCTATCCAAAGTCCCCCCTTTAACGTCCAGGTGTAAACCAGCCACTCCCAATCCATTGAGCTCATCCAAATCATAGACTCACTTTTATTCAAGCATTCAGCAGCACTAAGAGCCAAGGTGGCGCAGTGGTTAAATGCAGCACTGCAGGCTACTGCTAGATCAGCAGGTCAGCGGTTCAAATCTCACCGGCTCAGGGTTGACTCAGCCTTCCATCCTTCCGAGGTGGGTAAAATGAGGACCCAGATTGTTGGGGGCAATATGCTGACTCTCTGTAAACCGCTTAGAGAGGCCTGAAAGGCCTATGAAGCGGTATATAAGTCTACTGCTATTGCTATTGCTATTGCTATTGCACTACAGATCTAGTTCTAGACAGTTAAGCTGCCATCCACACCTGCTGAAACACCCATATAACACACCCTTCTGAAACACTCCCAACCAGAACTAAAGCAGGCATAAAAAGCACCCTCTCAACACAACTGCAACCTGAAATGACTTCAGAGTATGTACCTGGATATCCACTGCATATACCATTCAATATATCCAAAGGCAATTTTTAGATGAAATGAATTAGAGTTTTAATATTTACAGTGACCTCAAGTACCTTTTTGTAAAGCACTGAAAATGTGGCTGTTTCCGTGGGCATAGGGCCAGAAGATTGAATGAGTCCATCTCCAAGGGATATTATACTATATAAATTAGTATTTGATTTGTTTGTCTTTGATAAATATTGCTTTTATGATCATTTTACAATTTGTTGGTCAGCCAGCAGAGTCATTGCGTGAGTTGAATGGATATATAAGTCAAAACAAATTAAAAAAGAAAAGAAAATTTCATTCACAGTACTGGGTTGTGGGGAAATTTGAAACTTCTCACTAAATGGCTAAGCAAACATGCAGATATGTTGAATTGCAAAGAGTTCAATTTCTCCAGACTTGGGGAAAAAAAGGAATCCAGACTGTGCTGCCCTCATGACCCCAATCTCTGAAGAGCCTAGAGGAGAAGTGATCGTTTTTATGTACTTCAACAAATCCAGAGCATAATGTATCAGAGAATTATTTGTTCAAGGACAAAGGTAGTCTCGTGTTTTGAAATCTGCACCTCTAGTTGTAAACGAACCCCACTGTGGCAGAACTTTAAATTTATGACTAGATTGCATTGCATGTAACAGAGTCCATCTTATCGCAACTGATCATCTCAAGGGATAGTCACATTTCCATCTTGGACTGACTGGCCTTTGATAAACCAGTGAGGTATCCAAGCTGGATAAACATATTTTATGACAGAACTGCATACATCAGAAAATGTCCTTGCTAAGATTTCTTTTTCACACCCAAACTGTAGCTAAAGTAAGATGCAATTTCATGTCATCATCACACATCATTTCTTTCTGCACTCCCTCCACTTTTGAGAGTGGAAGAAGCTTAGACCACAAAAATCATATCACATTCCAGAGAGGGTCTTTAATTGGTATCTCTGCATTTTACTAGACTATTTCCTCATTTTAATATTTAGATGCCTGCCCTACATGTCTCTGCTGTTTTATTGCACATTTCTATTCTGAACATAATTCTATAATTCTACTTACCACAATAGATAGGACCCAAAGTCCAGACTGTTACAGAAAGGCACAACCATGTAGCTGGAATTGTGTGTCGGCCAAATTCTCCCAAGTACAGTTGGAAGATTCTACTAAAGGTCATGCAAAAAAAGAGCACTAAGATGCTGTAGGACTTCCAGATCCAGATGGGGAAGGAAGTATTAGGAAGTACAAGCAAACAGATCTCATGGTAGTAGAGAAAGTACCAGAATATAGCATTACTGGGTGACAGCAACATCAGGAAGAAGGAGTATGAGAACCTGGAGAAGTGCTAGGGTCTGGAGGAGGGGAAGGAGAGGAGTTGTGGAAAATAAAGACCAAAATGGTCCCAGTAGTGGTAAGAGCACAACTTGAATGAAAGCTTAGATGTAGATTTTGGAAAATATCAGTTCCTCTAAAACGTTTTTTATTTTAGTGTTCTTTTTTTTAGTTTTAACCATCATTTTCCATTCATTAGCATTTCCTTTTTTAAAATCTTTAATGTCATCTGCAAACTTTGCAAAAAAAAAACTTAGTCCCAGTACAGCTTTATTGGGATTCCACCAGTGGTGGAATTCAAATTATTTTTACTACCAGTTCTGTGGGCATGGCTTGGTGGGCTACTGCAAAATCCCCATTCCCTCCCCACCCCACTAACCTGCTTTCCAGCTCCATTCCCCTGTTCAGGGCAACAAAAGAAGATCAGCTGGGAGGCTGGGAGGCAGCAGGGGCGGGACCAACCTATTTGCCAGTTCTCTGAACTACTCAAAATTTCCACTACCGGTTCTCCAGAACATGTCAGAACTGGCTGAATACCACCTCTGGATCCCACATAGATCATGTTGAAATTAGCAACTAACAGTGTCTTTAGAGTCATCCAATCACTGTTATGCCAAAAGAACAGTAATGAGGATCAGGCTTTAAATTTTGTTGGTGAGCACAAGTATCAATGGAGTGGAGCAAGAAGATAGAAATCTCAACATGTTTGTCATGATACTACAATGCCAAAGACACACTGACTTATTTAACAAGGATCATGATATCATTACATTATTGTGCCTTTTCTGCGATGACATGCAGGTATTATTTTAATATCATCATAGCTTTCTCCAGATTCCATTGCTAATCGGGATATAGCCTTTGCCCATCTCTCCCTTTATATCTCTTTGTTTCTTGTCCACTAAGGAATGTTTCTTATCACATAACTGCTATGCTTTCTCGGGAGCATTTGTCAAAAGCCATTTGAAAGTCCAAGCACATGTCTACTAAAGAGAGGGGGACAGGATAAGAATCTCAATAATTATTCATTACAAATTTAACATCTGCCAAGATAATGCGAATATGCAACTCAGGCTGCCAATTGGATTGTATAGGTATTTTGAAAATCACTCATAGCAGCTTCGGAGTTTTGGATTCTAACAAATGCCTGCAAAAATGAGAATACATCACTAATTCTGTTTCATTGTTAGCATTTGAAAAACATCTCTCAAAAAAGCATATTGTTGCCTCCATTTATTCTTTTGTAAAGCTCTCAATTGGGCTTCTGCTGACACTTGTATAGAAAGTGAATCCATCCATCTCAATCATGTAGTTTAATCAGTATGCTGATTCTGCAGAGGAGATACACAGTGGTTAAAAAGAATGTTCCTAATAACTGTCAATTCAAGTGATTCAGCTGATAGGAAATTCCTTTCTCTTTTTTTTTTGAGATCTCACCCATCAGAAAGAAACAGCAAACAAAAGGATTGAAGCAAAGCATGCCATAACACAAAAGAAGACACATCGCAGGCCTCCACAACTGTAATCCATGAAATCAGACACCGCCAATGAAGAATGTCTACCAAGAGCTTAACAGATCTCCTGTTCTCTTTATCTTCTGGAAAAAGTCATTTGGTTAAGTTGGGTGGCCATATTCTGTGTATATGAACATTTCTCTCTATATTTAGAGTTGCTTTGTTGCTGTCTTCGGAGTTAAAGAGCTCACCAGGGGCAGGATGCTGAAGTAGGCAAAATTGCAGACCTCTGGCAGGATGGACTATCTGTTGCTCAATGTATAAATGCAATTCTTGAACAGTGTATGTATGTGTGTGTGTACCTGTGTCTGTGTGTTTGTGTCTGTTTTCTATGAATATATCACATTTGACCAGAGCTGCTGGTCTGAACTCAAACTGGAAAATGCTCCAGTAACTGATTTATTCAAGAAAACCTAATGGTAACTTTCAGTACTTTTCCTAGAATTTTATTCAAAAAGGTATCTTGAGTATTCCCTGGCAATTATCTGAGGGGATATTCTGGGATACATTGGCATTCTATCTGGTTTTTTTCCCCCTTTTTTTGTTTTGGTTCTTTGTGGTGTTCTTTTGTTATTGTAGCAATCATCATAAATTCCTTTAAAAAATTGAGGCACACACTTTTTAAAAACAGCATTTCCAAACTTTATCAACTAATTAACTGGTGGTTGCCATTACCATCACAAAGTAGATTTTAACTGGGCTTTTGGTTTTATTTGGTTATATTCATTCCTCTAATGACATCTTAGTCCGTAAATGTTCTTCCTTACAGGACAGCCACTTTTAGAAAGGACTGAGGACACAAGTGAGACAAAAAAGCACCTGAAAATCACATTTTTCTTAAACATAATTAACCCTATCATCTCCAGGATTAAATATTTTAATTTATTGAAAAATCTCAAACACACAATATACCCAAAACTAGGGGAGAGATACCAGAGCATTCATATATTCCTTGTGTTGTATGTAAATAACAAACCCAAAGTGTGGTAATCTTTGTAGATTCTACACCTTATACTAGTTCTATAATGTAGGTGGAAAATAATTATGTTATTTTTAGTCACTGAGTTACAGGGTCCAAGGAGAAATATCACTGATATGCCAAATAAGAGTATGTTTCCCCTCTTTCTTGAAAAAGAAGTTGCTTCCAACAGGTGATAGCAATGGAATTTCACCAGAGTTGCATTTGATTTATAAGAAAGCTTGGATATGATTTCAGATGTTTCCAAATGATTAACCAAGAAACAGAGGCACTCGATATTGGGTAGGGGCTCCATGCAATTTAAACACCAGAGAGGCTATTATTGATTTTTTCCCCTTCTCCTAGTCTTTTGCCCTTCCCATTTGAGCAGATTAACAATTTAAACAATGAGTTATTATTTCATTTATAATTACAGTGTGCATTATTCTAATGCCGCTGGACAATTTTTATTATGCAATTTACAGCACACTCCTGTACACTCAGTTGCGTGTGTGCATAGCATAACAACCCCGACTATACAGAAATCTCTCAATTGTTTTCCACTGGAGAATGGACTGAAATTTTTCTTTGTCCTCTATAAAAGCGCTCTTCCCATAGAGCTCCACTTAATGCTAGGTCAAGAGCATCATGAAAGTAGGAAAATGCTAGCTAGCACAAATATTGCAGCTCACTTTCATGTCTGCAAAGTAACAACCACCAGGCAGAAAGGAAGAGAAAAGACCATTCTCTCTGCTATTAGTGAGACACAGCTCCAAGAAACTTCTCTCTCCTCCAGAGAAATGATAGAAATAATCTTAGCTCCTGGGCATGAAGATTTTACTCTCCCTTTTTAAAAGTGGTAACTTGGATGATAGAGGAACTATTTAACCTACATTTTGTGAAAGTAGTCATGGCTGCCACAACCCAGTGTGCAATTTTTGAACCATTAAAGGAGACCACATACAGGATGCCCGTTGCAAGAAAAAGAAGAAAAAGAAAGGAATTACAAGTATGAATAAGAGGAGATGCAGTATCAGCAAAACAGATTTGCTGGCTTCGCACATGCATGCTTGGTGCAAAGACCAGTGGGTATAAAGCCTATACCCACAGTCCCTCACTGTGTAATAAAATTTTAATATATATAACCTATACCCATAACCCACAGTCCCTCATTTAATAAATTTTTAATATTAAAAATGATTTTTGGAGGGGGCACACTAAATGGAAATGTGCATAATAGGTATGTCCTGCTATCAGAAACTCTGATAGTCACTGCGAATTTGTCCAGCCGTTTTTTATCTGCTTCACAGTCACTTCCTAATGATGAGAATCACTGCTATGATTTTTTTTCTTGACAAGTTTCTAGAACTTGTGCTAGACATTTCCCAACTCAGAATTATACTTCATTTTTGAATGCTTGTTGATCTAGGAGTTGCTTTAAATATCATAGGAAACTTGAAAATGGGAGAGCCATATTAATATGAATAGTGACATTAGAAATCTACCATCCAAATGTTGGCACTGAATATGTAACTGTATATCAGAAAGCCCTTGTGCAAGAGCAAAGAAATATTGTCTAGGGAATGGTCAGATAAGAGGGGGGGGCTGTCACTGCATAATGAGTCGCCATGTGTGTTCGCAGTATAAATTTCCTAAAATAAATAAATAAAGAGACTCTGAAGAAACCCTCTCCAGTTCTTAGGCTGTAAAGAGAAGGTGGGAGATTTGTATTTTCAGATTTGCAAGATTAATGTCAGTCTTGCCAGGTAGACCAGACAGGAAACATGACCAGATGAGCTAATTCCAGGGGTGAAATCCAGCAGGTTCTGACAGGTTCTGCAGAACCGGTAGCAGAAATTTTGAATAGTTTGGAGAACCAGCAAATGCCACCTCTGGCTGACCCCACAGTGGGGTGGGAATGGAGATTTTGCAGTAGCCTTTCCCTACAACACCCACCAAGCCACACCATGTTCACCAAGCCACACCATGTCCACCAAGCCACACCATGCCCACCAAGCTACACCCATAGAACCAGTAGTAAAAAAAAAATTTCACCACTGGTGAAATTCTATTTTAATGTAAGTCCACATTAAGAGAATCTTGATTTAGTCTATCACATCTTCTGATAATATTTTATTGTTGCTTACTTTAAGTTAGCTGAATAACCACTGCTTGTCAGAAAAGTCTAACCTGGTATCTTACAGCCAAACTGACTGTGATGAGAGCATACAGCATTTCATCTAACCATGATGGTACCAAAATAACAGAAAAAAGAACAGGCTATAGTGATGGGTGACTGAGACTATGAAGATACTGCGGAACAGCAGTTCAGAGGGGTCACAATGGAACTGCATGACCAAAACTTGTGGAATTGAAGAATTGTTCTTCTCTGAAATTCTTTTTTAAACTTAAGAAACAATTCAGGGAGCTTTTTCTTTGTTTGTTTAACTAAACACAATTGATAAAATTAGTATCAGAAAGGGAAAACAGACCATCAAATTTGGGCTCAAGTATTGGGAAATGGATCGAAGTAATTAATGCTATTAATCATCATGGTTAGTCATGAGATTTACATTTGAATGGGCATTCTGTTCATGCTTTCAATTGTCTCCTCTCTTTCTTTAGCAAGATAGGGCATATTGTGTGAAAACACAGCGTCCAGTTCATTATGAGTTACAGGGTCTTTTCATCAGTAACATTACAAAATGCAATTGCGATTGACTGATGCCTAACGAACAGCAATAGATGGTTTCCTTTACTTCCATCATTTCTCTTTTGAGGATAGGTGAATATTCAACAAATGATCTGGCACAACAATTCCTTGCACTGTCAACATAACAAATGACCTGGACCTTTAAAGAAGAAACTATATTCTATAGCAGAACATAAACTTTACATGCAGAAGCACCCCAGTTCAATCTTCTTCATGCACCAATAAAAGAGAACTCAAGCTGTAGCATTCATTGGGATACTTCTGTCAGCCAGCATAGTCAATACTTGATGGACCAATAGTCTGATAGAGCTATTGGATGAGTGAACTGATGCAGTGTAAGGCAGCTTCTAATGTTTTACCATTTATTTGAAGCTGGAACATCATTTTGATTTCTGGCCTGACAAGAGAATATTCCTTCTTTCATGATTCTACTGGAGGAAGAAATGGTTTATACAAGTCCCCACTGGCTATTAATTGAACCAAACTTGCTATATCACTGACTACCTAAAGACATAAATCCACAGATAAAAGCACGCTTGGTAAAATGTATTGAACTGGGGCAGCAGCAGAGAAGACCTTAACTCACTGTCAGATGAGTTTTGAGCAACTCTGGATAAACCTCTTCAGAGGTTCTCAATAAGCATAAAGGTTTGTATATAAAGATACGTTCTCTAAGGCAGCATGGGCAAAAGCCATATAAGGCTTTCAAGGTAATAACCAACACTTTATATTTCATCCAGAAACAGGTGACAATCAGTGCAGTGTCTTAATCACAGGTATAAGTGGTCCCTTTGCATTCTTCCTAAGAATATTCCCACCTGGACTAGAAATTGCAGTTGGTGCAAATTCTGAGCTTGTACCAACTGCAATTATAGTGCAGGCACAAAAACAAATCCAAATAAAGTACATTAT
Source organism: Thamnophis elegans (assembly GCF_009769535.1). Lineage (NCBI taxonomy): Eukaryota > Metazoa > Chordata > Lepidosauria > Squamata > Natricidae > Thamnophis > Thamnophis elegans. Next base: position 149,782,524 of record NC_045541.1, on the reverse strand, counting down.
TATAGTCAAGCCTGGGCATTGCCAGCACATGAGCTGTAATTTCTCAGTCACTTTTCCTGGATGATAAAGTTTTGTTAATCAGCCAAAGATTATTTAAAATAACAAACCTTTTGGTTAAAATTTCAGCTCGGAAGCCAGGAAAGAGATTTAGACCCAAAAGGATCTACAGACCATATATATCTGCTCTTCTGAGGTACTATATGTCAGTTTGGTTTAGTAGTTAAGGCACAAGGCTAGAAACCTGAAACTTGCACTGGAATATTTAGTTCCACTTTAGGCATGAAGTTGGCCGGGTCATTTTGGCCCAGTCACTTTCTTTCAGTCCAACTCACAGGGTTCTTCAGGAGGAAAATAGGAGGAAGGAGTATTAGGTATGTTTACCACCTTGAGTTATTTATAAAAAAATAATAAAGGCAGGATTTAATCAATCTTTAAAGAAAAATCCTATTCAGAACAGCTAGATCTACCACTTCTCTAGAATTATGGAACCTAACAATAAACACTCCTCTCTTACCTCTATTTAGTTTTAATTTATTATCCCTGATCCACCCCATAACTGACTGCAAGCAGATATATAGGGGAGATTTCCTGAAGATGTCACAAAGAAATAAATCTAGTAATATCAGCATAACAATAACTCTAAGGTTTATCTGATTAACTTCTTCAGTAGTCTTGTGCAGGTATTAAAAAATTAAGGGTGAAATTTAGAAAGAGCCATGGTGGCACAGTGGTTGGAATGCAGTAGTACAATTCTGCCCCCTGCCAGTAGTTCTATCCTGACTGGCTCAAGGTTGACTCAACCTTTCATTCTTCTGAGGTTGGTAAAATGAGGAGCCAGATTGTTGGGGACAATATGCTGTCTCTGTGAACCACTTAGAGAGGCCTGAAAAACACTGTGAAGTGGTATATAATTTGAATTACTACAAAAGCTAAGCTGCCACTTCTCCAGTCTTATTTGTGATCCATAAAGATACCATAGTCAATCTAAAGCTGCTGAAAGTCCAAAAAGAACTGAGTCACACTCCCCCTCATCTATCTTGTTGAGCACAGAAGTCAATCCTCTGACTTCTTCTGCAGCTACATTGAAATGTGTCAAAACACTTTGAAATGAGTTAAGAAGAGGACTAATAATTATTTCCTTTTAGCAAAAAGCAATCTAAAGTATGAAATCAACTAAAGCATCTGTAATAACCTCCTGGCTAAAAGTTATACATCTTTGAAGTGTCAGGCCTGGAAGGCGTCTTTTGCACAAGACCTTTAGGCCTGCCACATTTATTGCTGTGGGAAAATGGGAGGGGGGATTATATTGAGAGGGATAGATATAGTCTAAATAACATTCCTTTCTCTGCGAGTCAAGGACATCTTGCCCTGCACCTAGAGTGGCGAGACTGGGAAGCATCTCCATTTGGGACGGTGCTTGATTGGACCGTGTGATGGACATGTGAGTGCTGGGCAGGGACTCAAACTTTCATTTGGGTGGGGAAAACCTTTAAACGTTCAGATTCAGGTTTTCTCAGATATGCCAATATGACATCTCTCATAAAATGGAACTTTGGGGAAACTCAAGCCCTTTCAGTAGGGGTGTTACTTGGAAACCTGACAGGAAGCTTTCTAGGAAGAATTCTAGAGAAAGTTTATGAAGCAGTTTCCTCACAACACAAAGTAATCCAGCAGGCCATGAGTTTGTGGCTTTAAACTCAGAAAATAACTGTTTCTGCCAAAGTACAAGTCTTCTACAATAAACATACTCCATATGGTACAATTACTCTGCCATTCTTTTCATCTTTGCTTTTAGTAAATAAATGAGTCTCGCAGTGTGTTTTGGTGAATTACCGTGTTGGCCAGGTATATCAGATGGAGAAGAGTTTCTGTAATGCTATGAGTAAAGGATGTGCAGTTCGGACTTTTTAAATTAGAAAACAGAAACCCACTTTTGATATTTCTTGTAAAGTTATCTCATATTTTATTTTCCTGCAGAAAGGGGGGAAAATCCTTTGTACAATATTTTTTTTAAATCTTAGTCAAGTGCTTCAAATTTAATTTGAATGAAAAACACATGTGAGTCTTTTATATAACTATGTTGTCTCTCCTTGGCCAAAACAAATCATTAGCATTTCTGCCTTTCTCCCTTGTCTTAAAAATTAAGCAAACTCCCCTTCTTTATCACCCATCCTTTAATCCCAAACCACATGTATAAATGCAGCTCAGGGAAACCAAGTCAAGATGCCAATTCCTCTGTGAGGTTAGCAGATGTACATGTTTTACTATCAGTGCCATGCAACAGGTTCTTTGAGGGGGATGGACAACACACACAAGGGCTCGGTATTGTGTAAATTGCCTATGCTGAAAGATATTCCAGGCACTCTGTAATTAGCCAGTGAAGAAAAGCATTTCTAATTCATTAGGTCAACTTTAATGGGTTCCTCATTAAAAGTTTTTGCTCTTAAGCTGACAGAAGCTGGAATTTAATAGTAGCTTCCAGCACTATCTTTATGAGCAGATCTCCATTGAATCTGTCTCTTTATCACCTGAACAGAAGTTCCTAAATGGAAATTCCTCAACCCTAAGCAACGCAGATTGATCAGAAGCCTAGAGATGGTTGTGCCCCTGCTTTAATAAATGGAAGCCACTATTGCTGCAAGGTCAGTCCTCATTAGTACTGACCAAGGTTGGCTTTAAATTGATTTTTACTCCCTTGTCCACCCACGTCTTTACTATTAAATATATAATAGAGGAGTTCATAAACATGGATCACCAGTCCAAGAAGAAACTTGGCAAGGGTTTAGCAACCCTAATCATAATAGAGTAACTACGCATTCTGTATGAACTTCCTTTATAAAGTGGGAGATAACTTCTCTCATATTCAGACAATCACTCATCTTTTCCATTAAATATAATCTTACAACTTATAAAACAATGTCAGTCCATTCATACAGAAATTCAAAACCTTTTAGGACAGAGCAGAACTGATCAGTGAGGAGGGAATGTTAACAAGATCTAGACAGCCTAGTTATTTATTCCTACATTATTTTTACCAGCAGTAGAGCCTGAAATGTGGTAATTTCAAGAACAGAGAAAGAAAAAGCTGAAATAAGTTTTGGAATTCATCACATTCAGAACTTGTCTGTGGATTAGAAAGTCAATGTGGAAAATAAGATAGATAATCTTGGTGAAAATGAGGTAGAAACTGTTTTTTAGGCAAAAAGGGCTGAAGCAGGTTTTTTAAAGTCAAAACAATGAGATAACATTCAGAAGCAACTCAGATAGACATCTCCCTAATTCCTTAAAGTTCATTAAAGAATAAAAAGGAGAAGGATGGAAAACTTGCAAAATTCTGTTAGTATAGCCAATCTCAGTTAGACGTAGGTTTAGCCTTCTTGTGGAGCTGGTTTCCAAGTTTAGTCTACATAGCAGTCTCCAAGATTGTCATCTTCTTTTGCCAGTACTACTCATTTCCTTCCTTGGGTTCTTTTCTAGAAAAAAAAACACATGACACAATCATCAGTAAAAAATCCATCCATTCAAACTGCTTTTTTCTCACAATATTTCCTGTAGAAAAAGCTTATTTCCTTAAGAATTTGTAGCAGGACTAAAACTTCACTGTCAGTTCCAGCTCTGAATAAAATTAACTCATTTCCAACAAAATGTGATAAAGCCATTTTTAATAATAATAATAATAATAATAATAATAATAATAATAATAATAATAATAAAGCAACAACTTTTAAGTTACAACTTCTTTCTTGAAGTAGTTCTTGAGATTCTGAATTAGTGCTTGCCTTTTCTTTTACATTTCACTCCCACTTCTGTCCTGGGACAGGTGCTCTTCCTTTTCACTGCACCTGCTGAACTGAAATTGAATAAGGGCTAGAAAATAAGTATATTACAATTTTAATATATATATTATTTTACCCCTGGCTTAAGTGTAAGCTTGTTCTCCATCTCTTCAACCTTGTTCTCTCCATCTCTCATTTTGGGAGGACTTAATATCTAAATGAAATCATTTGACTGTATTCAGATGTTCCCACAGCACAATTAACTAGTTTAATCCTGTGCCTGATTGGATCTGTTTTGAAAATAAAATTAAACTAAACATATTTATTATGGTCACTGGCAGAATACTGTGGACTTTTGTAATAGGTTTTAGAGAGCTCGGATGGTAATATATAAAAATTCCTGATTAAGTTAGAAAAACTAACTTGCAGGCATAAATGCTAAAATGTTAAACTTAATCACTAAATTATAAAACTATGTTGCAAAGTTACAGAGGAAAAACAGAGTTATGAAGCTGTGTAATAAAAAATAATTATATTGAAATGTACATCATGTTATTTTAATCAGACTGAACAATAATTGTTATGTTTTACTATCTACATAATTCAAACTCTGAAAAACATGACTTTTATGAACTTCAAGAATTAATAATATGTACAATTTGTCTGGATTGCTCAGGAACTTTCTTAGGCATGAGCTTAAGTGACCAAGTTATTTTATTTTCATTTATGTATGTCTTCAACTTGTATGACTTCTCATCTAAAACAAGCTATTCTGGGTGGCTTTTAAAATGATCATAAATACAATATATTTCAAAGATGAAACAGATCCTCAGTTAAGAACACTAGTCATATTACAATGCCCCTTACAAACAATTTCACTCAAAACTCACAGAAACAGCCAGATCTCCAACTCCACAAAAGGACAATAAGAACAGAGCCTTCCAAATTTCAGGGGTCGAGCAGTTTCACAGGGAAGGTAGTGTCATGGTCAAAGCATTCATCATAAAATCAGCAGGACAGCAGTATATAACTTTTTAATGTAACACAACTTTCTTGCCCAGCTGTACCATTTTGCATACGGTATGTTACAACAGTACTTGACATATCCAAGCCACATTCGAAGCAGCAGAGCCATTACTTTTAGATCTCCACAAATATTCTAGTTATACTTGGTGTATTGCATCTGCTTCAACAACAGTTCAATGTTTTGTATGCTTCTTTCATGTGTGCAGCATAGCCAACAAGCACTAAAGGGTGCACATTGCCATTGTGTAAGAACAGTTGATTTCTATAAAATGGTACATGATCAGTTAAATGAGCCATGGTGGCGCAGTGGTTAGAATGCAGTACTGCAAGCTATTTCTGCTGACTGATGGCTGCCAGTAGTTTGGCAGTTCAAATCTCACTTTCTCAAGGTTGACTCAGCCTTCCGAAATTGGTAAAATGAGGTAAAACCCAGCTTATTGGAGGCAGTATGCTGACTCTGTAAACCACTTAGAAAGGGCTATAAAGCACATTGAAGAAGTATATACGTAAGTCTAAGTGCTTTTGCTGTTGTTATTGCTAAATTAAATGTTATTTTCCTGTTTATCTGTGAAAAAATCTATAAGATATACCCCAAAATGTTCAAGGAGCCAGTGTTATTGTCCAGTTAAATCTATCAAGGTGGCAAATAGTAATATCAATAATACTTATAGACCACTTCGTAGTGCTTTACAGTACTCTCTAAGCAGTTTACAGAGTCAGCATATTGCCCCCAGTGACTTGGGTCTTCATTTTACCAACCTCAGAAGGTTGGAAGGCTGAGTCAGCTTGAGCCAGTCAGGACCAAACTCCTGGCAGGGTGGCAGAGTTAGCCTGCAATACTGCATTCTGACCAATGTGTCATCATAGCTCAAATGCTATAATGTTAAACTTCAAGAAGCAAAAAATATAATATTTTTTAGCCAAAGACTATAGAACTAAACATTGGTCAGATGAACCCAATCTAAAGCTACCCTGAATTCTAAAATATTGCTTTTGCCCAGAGCCAAACTTTGCTGTATTTAATTCCTGTTGGCAAAGTAAGGGGAATTTGTTTATTTAAACTATATCTGGATAACTGTTTCAATTAAAAAAAGATGCTATGGGAGCACAAATGTACATAGCACCTGCTTTCCATGGCCACAAAATCCAAGGAAAAGGCATGGCTGCATGTGGAGTTGTAAACAGAATCTATGTTCATGTTGCCAGCCTCTCTGGAGTATCTTTCTGGAATCAAATCTGAAGCACTGTAAAACCCTTAAAAAACAGATAAGCTGCAAAAATTGAAAAACCTATTCCATAAAGACACAAATATCAGTTCCCTGAAGACAATATGTATATGCAAAGAAACAAGGCTGAAGGAGGAACGTTTTATATGTATTTTAGTGCTCAGCTTTTCTTCAGGTTAAACTGAGCTCATAACCAACCTAAAAACTATAACAAGGTTCTGTTCAAGCAATATTTTCTCATGTAAAATCAAACATACAAGGAACAGCAAGCAGCCCCTTCCCTTCATCTCTAGCATTTGTATAATCTCCTCCAGAAATGGTTTATACACCCATCCAGCTTTGACTTGGGCCACCATTCCCATGACATTATCCTCCTTGGGCAATAGAGCCAATTCTATTCCAGTTCAGCTGCAGGGCAGCTGAATCTCAGTGAAGCAACTGTGATTGTGCAGCTCAGTGGAGCTTGCAGGTAGGTCCTAAATAGATTTTCTCTTCCTGCCACTTGAATTTTGAGCATTCAAGTAGATTACTCCAGAACTCTATCAGTGAACTGGATCATTATCCTTTCAATCAGTTTCTAGACTCTAGACAGTTACGCAACTTGAATATACCCTTTTTATGATCAATATGCACCAAATTATTTCTATCAGACTCTTGTTCCAACTAATGCATTACTCTTCCCCTACCTACAGAGAGAGAGAGAGAGAGAGAGAGAGAAGGGGAGGGGAGGGGAGGAGGGAGGGAGGGCTGAGGGAGAGGGAGAGAGGGAGGGAGAGGGAGGGAGGGAGGGATCATTGACTGATTATGTGCGATCAATCAGTGTTGATTTTTAGCAACCACATAGATTTTCTCTACAACAATAGATCCCTAACCTATTCTTCCTGTCTTCCAATGGTGTACTCATTCCTATGTATTTTCTTTCTATCAAGCTGTCAGGGTTCCAAGTAATACCTCCATAATAAATAGGACTCCAAGGCAGTTAAGATTCCTCAAAGAACTGGTTTATTGGAAATATAATATTGACATAGGCTGGTGAAAACCAACTCTGAATATTCCTGCAGTTTTCACAAAGTTAAAAGTAAATGTTTTTCTCCTTCCCCAAACAGTCAGTCACATTGCCCAATATTATGTCATCTGCTTGCCTGGTAACATCACTCTACCTCTCTCCGATCACTTGTGGGAATGTCCTTGGTTCCCAGGAGAAAGTATTTTGTTTTGGCTACAACCTCCTCTATCTCTATTTCCCTCCTTTCTACTCCTCAATTCCAGTGTGGCAACTCTGAAGTTCAGAAAATAGCCTCACTCAGGCCAGCTTCAGGGTTGACACTAGCTTCTTATCCAACTTTTCATTCCATAGTATGTCATAGAGAAAAAAAATGCACCCAACCAAATTTCTAAATTGTATTTCTTCTCTCCTGTTCAATCATATAAGATTGCATTTCCCTTTAATCTATTTTGTGCAAAAGGAATGACTTTCACCTTAAAAAATTAATAAGATAAAAGGTGTTATTAATGTTAACCCCCCAAAAAAATGTTTTTAGCTAAGATGACTACTTTTAACCAAATAACCAAGAGCCCTTTTCAATTGACATGGGAGGAGATAATACCTTCCTAATAAGTAGCTATCTTCTTTAGCAGCAAAGTTTCATGTTTCCTAATTACCTAATTCTGAAAGCATTAAAGTAATACTAATGGAGATTTGCTCAATCACAGCTGAATTCTAACTTCATGATAAAATCAGTTTAATCAGGCTGTGAGAAATGTTGTGGTGGTTGCTGCTACTCATATTGTAGTGCAGAGCTGTCAAACTCACGGCCTGTGGCTCAGGTGCATCACGTGCTGGCCACGCCCACTCCTGGTTTGGTGATGGGGGGAAGATCACAATACGTCATGGCACGATGCCATTACGACATGAATTTGACATCCCTGTTGTAGTGCAATCATGTTCATTTCTACTCAGGGGCAGGTTCCATGTTTTCAACAGAATTTACTCACAAGTAAGCATGCATGTTGCTGTAGTGGATAGAGTAATAGACAGAGATAGTCATAACTTCCAAAGGGTGCATCACTCTGATACATTTTCAAACAAAAAGCCTAACAAAAGCCATTGTCAAAGCAACATAGAATCCTGTTTCTAACTGGTGGACCAGAACACCTTACCTTGATTGACTTGAAGTAAAGGTCTGGCTTTCTAAATCACCCAAAAATCAAACCAAAGATTGCCCTGCATTGAACTTCTGAGAAGTTCCAAAGATTCTTATTTATGTATTTGTTGGATGGCTGGTTTATTAAATTTATAGGCCATCCATCTTACCCCAAGGAAATCATAATTTCCCATAACATCCCTACTAGGAAACTGTGCTCAGAGTTAAAGTTAGGACTGCAATGGACTCTTTTCTTAATTCTAGTTCTTCAGTATGGCTCCTCTGCCTATGTGCTCATGGACACCTCGTTGATTCCTGCAGGAGTCTCATTTCACTGCTGTTTTGTTTGGTTTTACGATTCTCCTAATTTAAATAAATACTTGGGGAACTATCAGTCTGCAAAGCAAAGTATCATCTTCAAATGTTATCTGTCTTTCTAACTATGCCTCTAGGCCTAATTTAGGCCTCTGAGGGATGATTAGAATATTAAAAATAGTGAACAGCTGCAGCCAAAACTTTGTTTGGAAAGGAGCCCATCTGCCCAGAAAAAGAATGGCAAAAGAAAATTGAGGTAGTAGAGAATATTCTGGATAGCTAAACAAGTTGGAAATAGCAATAGCAATAGCAGTTAGACTTATATACCGCTTCATAGGGCTTTCAGCCCTCTCTAAGCGGTTTACAGAGTCAGCATATCGCCCCCACAGTCTGGGTCCTCATTTCACCCACCTCAGAAGGATGGAAGGCTGAGTCAACCTTGAGCCGGTGAGATTAGAACCGCTGAACTGCAGATAACAGTCAGCTGAAGTGGCTTGCAGTACTGCACCCTAACCACTGCGCCACCTCGAGCAACTGTGGTAGTTTGCCTTCTGGTGTGATTGACCATAAGCTCTAGGACAATCGCTTCTTCACAGTGATCTATTGTGTTTCCACTTGATGAAAGAAATGTCCTTCTGGGTTCGGCTCCAAGTGGGGATAAAGACACTGGGGACATGGAGGCTGCTTGGAAAGATGGTTTATTGTTGGACAGGACCACATGGCTTGAGTCCTGAACAGAAAAGGTGATCACATGCTTCAATGTTGGTGGAGAAGAAGAGAAGAGCCGAAGGAGGGGATTACTAGGCTTTTTATAACCTGTTCAGTCCCACCTCTCTGTTTCCTGTTCCTGTGTAAGAAATGTATTCTGATTGGTTGTCAGACTCCCATGGGGCCATGCAGCCTCTGGGCTGTGTTTTGAATCCAGGTTTGGTTGAGTTCTCAGATGCCATGTGGTCAGTTGATTAAAGGGCCAATATTATCATGCTTTCCTGTAGCTGCTGGTGAAGTCTTTATTATGTAAAGTGGACTAGCTTGGCCGTCTTAATGGCCCATTAACAGTGGGGATGGGCAGGAAGCTACAGGCAACCATTCTGTCTTTTAAAACATGTTTCTTTTTTTTTTCACATCCAGAGAAATATTCTGCCTTTTCAATATTTCCTAGGATATTTCATTTTTCTGGGAGAGGGCTGGGTGATAACTTCCCACACACTGGCATGAAATCTTTGGATTCTTTAAAATCATTTTTTCTAACGATTGTTTTTTTGGCTTGACAATAACACTTCAAGTTGATGCCACCTGTATAAATGTTCATCTTTTCAAATGTTTGATTCCTTATTTCTGTCAAGCTGGAATTTTTCCATTTTATTTCATTTTTGTTAAATGTGTAAATTTGAATAATGCAACAATTTCATGGAATTCATTAACTGCCATAATCGAGACATACCTTTATATTTTATAATATTTTTTTAAAAAAATTATAATTGCATTAAAACTTAAGGAAACATCAAACACTAATATAAAATATGAAAAAAGAAAACGGAAAGGAAGATAAAAGAAAGAGCTAACATTGAGAGAGGGCGGAGAGGGAGATAGAGGTAGTTTCTGATTTTCTTTACAGCGGTTACAATTATAAATTTACCTCTTACTCTATACACAATTCAATTATTTAAACAATCTTGTATAATCAACAAAAACATAAGCCATGGTTCATTTTTTTCTGTTTCACACAAAAATCTATAACGGGTTTCCAATAAAAGATATTGTCTTTTTCTCTAATCAGTTAGGTCATTTCTAAAAGTTTATCTGCACCAAACATTCCACCATTTGTGGGTATCATAGAATCTCTCTATCTGTTCATATAATAATCTTGCTGTCATATATAAAAACAAAGTTCCATGATTTCCCCCCAATGTTTGTCTATCAATCCCAAAATTGATAAAAGTCTTGAATTTCCATTGTAAATTAATTTTTTTAATCATCTGAATTAGTATATACATCCAAAACCTTTAACTTTTTTACAGGTCCATTTAGCGTGATAAAATTTCCAACATAAATTTGATGTTTTAGACAATTTCTCTGAAAATTCATAGTTTATCATTTTATAATAATTCTCCTTAAGATTATAATATAATTTATACTTGTAATGTAATGCATAATTATAATGTAATGTATATTTCCCATTATTCCATCTGTATATTAGAACCCCCAAAAATTGTTAACATCTTTGTTTTCTGTTTACTAATCTTAAATCCTACTAATGCATCAAATTCTTTTAATTTGCCTATTAATATTTTGAATTTCTTTAAACAACCTTCCAAACCCAATATTGAGTCATTTGCAAAAATTCTTAACTTATAAGTCTCTTTTTAAATGTTTGTTCCTTCCTAATCATTTTATCTTGTCTTATTGTTCCTCTGTGATCTCAAGGTTTGGTTTTGTAATTTCCATTAACAATTAGTTGTGCTTTCTGGGAAGTGTAACTTTATCAAGATCTTTCCAAACTCTCTTATCTTGCAATACCTTGACTAATAAAGCCCAGTTCAAGTTATCAAAAGCCTTCTCTGCATTTAAGAAGATCAATTCAGGATTTCCAAATACAAAGTGAAAAGGTCTTGGTGCATAGCACACCAGATTTAACTGTGATTGAAAAGAGGAAAGTGTGAATCTTGATGTGGCAATTCCAGTGGATGGATATACATATATACATATACATATATACATATATACATTATACTATATACATATATACATATATACATATATACATATATACATATATACATTATATTATCATATATACATATATACATATACATATATACTATACTATATCCATATATACATATTACTATATACATATACATATACACATATACACATAACATTACACATCATACTACATACATCATACATATATATATATATAATTATCACACACACACATTATACATACATACACACACACACACAAAGAAGTGGAAATAATCACAAGGTATCACAGTCTGAAAATCAAAGTTGAAAGATTATGATATAAATGACATAACAACATGATCCCAGTGGTTCTTGGGACCCTGGGTACCATACCAAAAGCCTTGGATTACATTTAGAAAATCTGCACATTGACAAAGTTTCCATCACATATACTATACTGATACATTATGACATTCTAAATTCTTGAGAAGAACTCAATGTGAATGAAGGCCAAACCAAACTAAACAACTGGCAGTTGTGTTTCACATTATGTTATATAATGATAATATTGTAATAGTTAATAAATGTCTGACTGACTGGGTGATCAACTATAATAATAGAGTATTACCTCTGTTGTTTCCCATGTATAGAAGCCATATCAACTAATTCATAATTCTACCATTCTTTAATCACTTTAAAAAAAAAACACTTCTATTTCTTTTATTCAAGCTTTTTCTGCCACACTGCAGATACATTATTATAAGTACATTGTTAATCTTACTGAATGCCTCAAGGATGTTTGGGAAACTGCCATTATTATGTTTCGTGTGTGTGTGTGTGTGTGTGTGTGTGTGTGTGTGTGTGTGTGTGTATATACATATACATATACATATACATATACATATACATATACATATACATATACATATACATATACATATATATAATATATATATATATATATAGAGAGAGAGAGAGAGAGAGAGAGAGAGAACGACAGACAGACAGACAGACAGAGACAGAGAGACAGAGAGACAGAGAGACAGAGAGTCTAAAAAAGTCTAAAATCCTTTAGCTGTATGAAATGCCAAATTAATCTACAATCTGATAATTCTGACAAATGTACAGATCAAAGTAAACCAGATTGGCCAAATCCTAGTTTGGAAGCTAAATACAGACCAGATATTATGAATGTTAAATTATTTATTGTTTTTTATATAGTGAGGTTGTTATCTGTGTGAATTTCTTGGTGCTGTGGAAGCTTGGTTGGTTTTTTGTTTATTTTTATTGCTGTTGTTATTTTTGCAAGATTTCATTACCCAACTAGGTGACATAATCAATGCAAGTGGCAGTTACTGTTATTATAATATTATTCAGTTGGATAATAAAACATCTACAAACAAATAGCCAAGCTTGGAGAACACCAAGAACTTCATAGTTCAACTCTGAGCAACCAGTATTACATTCTATTGTTATTTGAATGCCAGTCTATTCCGTGATTACAGAGTACAGAATGAATATGGCGAACCAACTCTCCCCCCCCCCCCCAGTTTCATTAATGGAATTTTCCCAGAATATTTTTGAAGGAATTGCTAGCACACCTCTATAACTGTAAATGGCAGACAGATGTTCCTTACTGCTTCAGATTCTTTTACTAATTGAATTCCCTGGAATTTGGAATGGCAACTTCACCCACTTGTTTAAAATGTATGGGCAAGTTTGTCATATTTAAAGTGCAAATCTGAAAAAAGAAACTTACATAAAATGTATGTCCAATTTAGATCAGATATTTACACACACACACACAAACACACACACATACAGACACACACACACAAACCAAAAATCCACTTCACAAGTGATTGGTCCTTATAAATAAGGTCTATGGGACAATGGGAATCTATGCAAATAGTTGATGGGAACAGAAAAAAATAATCACAGTAATAAGAATTTTCAAAGTGGGGCAGCCTGGCTGTTGAAAAGAGGTCTCAATTGTTTTTACAGTTTTATGGTAGGCTGTATATACTTATTGGTTTATGGAATGTCTCTATTGGATTGACACAGCTCATTTGCTAATCCTGTCATATGTTAATAGACCCAAACTCTCCATTCCATCTATGGATCATAGAACCATAGATAGAATAGGGGGATAGCACCAGCTGACATCTGAGCTCTCTTTCTTGAGACAAATAAAGAATACATTTTGTGCATATACTTGTAAGACATTAATTCTACACTGTTAATTCTCCTGCATAACAAAAAAACCACAATTTCACCATGGACTGAAATTACAAGGAGGAATTAAATTCTTGGATGGAAATCTGAAGTCTGAAATGTTTCACCTTTTTCCTTGGTAATTGCCCTGGTTAAAAAGAAAGGATGAGATCACAGATTGTGTCTATTTTCAAGCCATTAAATTTATGTAAAGTTGCTTTATTTAAAATCTACTCATACTAATACTCATCTACTCAGAGAGGTTGGGTATGTTCTGAACCAGTGTTTGGAGGCATAGATGATGTGGACAGTTAGTAGACTAAATTCTATCCTAACTATACTTTGGGATGGATAGTTCCCAGGTTCAGGCACTGGGAGAGTCATCTGATCTAATGGGGTTACACTTGCACAGAAAACATACACATGGAGTATACTATAATATACTTTGTACCCTGGTTGAGAAGCTGTAATGGGTAGATAATATGGTTGATGAAGGGTTGCTGAA